>NC_061088.1:31373421-31383421 GCF_015104395.2 Macrobrachium nipponense | reverse complement strand
AAGTCGTCATCAAACCTCAGTTCAAATGTTAAATAAAAAAACGGAAAAAATTGCCAAGTAATAATGCTTGCAAAGCAAGCATAAAATTTGAAATGGTCGTATTTGATTGCTTTTATACCTAAACGCTGAAAAAACTCAAATATGCATATACAAAAGCAGAATGCTCCTACCCATATCAACGTGTGAGGGGAGCATGTGTGACTTGTCATTAGTGTTGGTGCAACAACAACCACCTGGTGTAACAGAAGTAGGTCTACAATGAGTAGTGACCATGAAATTATATTGAAAACAATTACTTTATATGTGTCAGAGGAATATTTGGATTTTCATACATAATTATTTGTTATATTTCTTAAATATTTCAAAAAATGATGGCATACTAGCAAACATTTGCCTAGGCCTATACTCTGTTTTTTCCGTCTGTCCATCCGCCTGTGGTGGTCGCGCATGGTAACACTGCGCCCCAGGCTTTAAATAGTTACGCTATGTGTAAGTTTTTACGTAAATAAAAGGATGTCTTGCTGTACATTTGGAACTGAAAAGTGTTTTAATAATTACACCATTAATATTCGAAATCAGACATTATTTAAAGCCCGGGACGCAGTGTTACCATGCACAAACACTACAGGCGGATGGACAGATGGAAAAAACAGAGTATAGGTGTTAGATTTCTTTACTTTTCACTTAACATTCATATCTCTCTATTAACAACTTCTGGCCAGAAAGCAAATGAGGTTATCTACACATTCTTGCACTTCAAGTTACCTTATGAATGAATTAATTATACACCAAAAGGGAGCAGAAGGACTGTTAAGAAAATAATATTTTTAAACCAGTTGAAAAACAGGTGTTCCATACGCCTTGATATTAATACTTAAAATATTTCGATTAATAGCCTCCTTCTACATATGACCAAAATCATCATCTTTTATTCCTCAAAGAACAGGTAATCTCTACAATTAAAAACATTAGTAATAAATTACATCTCAAAAGGCTTAGGTTATTTTACAGGCCTATAAATCATTTTGCAACATACAGGCAGCTTAATCACAGCCTGAAACTTCGACATTCAAAGAAAAGTGGTTGTAATTTATATTCCTATTGTATTCCTCAAAGAACAGGTAATCTCTACTAATAAATTAATCGTTACCAGATTACATAGAAGGCTGAGATTATTTTTTTAGGCCTATAAAATATTTTGTAACATACAGGCAGCTTAAACACAGCCGAAAACTTCAACATTCAAAGAAAACTTGTTTTTAATTCATATTCCTACTTTGAAAATGTTGTTATGACCGTTGAGCTTATTAGGTCTACTGTTATAATGCTGCAGACGTCGTTATGTAGACCAGTCCAAGGAGCATGTTAAGTGTGCTTTCATTGCTGGCACCGCTAACCTTATCACTCCACACTTTGAACTGAACAACGTAAAAACAAAAAAATAAGTTCAAATCAAACAGACTACGAATTATACCAATGCATAAAAGGGATCATATCTATTTAACCATAAGGAAAATAGGGCTAGCTGTGAATTCGCAAACTTTTTGACATGTATGACATTACAAATATAAAAAAGTGTAGCACTACTTGGCAACGTAACGTTGATTCTGAGAATCTGGACGATCCAAAAAGAATCATGTCGCATTAGATTTGAGCACCACTGTACCTTAGGAAAATTAAGAGGAACGGAATGGCTGACAGAGGATTTAGATGAAGAATACGAGCTAAGGAGAGTGGCATTTTTTGCACAAAAGCCAGCAATGGAAGTAACGCGGGAAATACCCCCAGAAATTGCTAAGAACCTTTTTGGAAAAAAAGACCCAATTAAATAAAAAAATAGCTAGATATAGGATCAGCAGGTACAGTTCTCTTCGCAGGAGAAAACTTCTACGAAGCACTAAAGTACAGTGACTCCTACCAGAAGCAAGAGGATGGGTTTGGAATGACTCATGTAGTGGATCTCTAGACCGGATGACTGAAGTGTCAGACTAAAGTTCAAAAGGCGACATTTGCCTTCATGAACAGAAGAGCTCTACGAGTTGGGAAAATGAAAACGCTTAAGCTAAGAAACGAGACGCATGTAAGCCTACACAACTAAAAAGATAATTGCAAAATCTGGCAACGGATGGAACGAAACGTCGAAAAAACGTGTGGCAGCGAAACTTATATAATAAACGTGAAGACTATTAGAATCAAATTCACATTTAGAACACAGTAGTGGTTGGCGTAGCCAGAGGTCTGAATACTAGGATGATCGGAAATACGAAAAATTTCACTAACCATCCACAACGATGGTGTCACAGATTAAAACTAAGATCTGAAAGAAGTCTAAAACCGGAGTTTTTATCCAACATGTGCGTCGGCTGCTGAAGGCCAAACTAGAGCACAATAACCAAAATAGGATAAAGGAAAGAATAAAACCTCACTCATGATTAGCAATCCCCATAAGCCTTGAAAGAACTTCTGTATATACAAGTTTTCTGTATAGTTGTAGACGAGATAGACAGGATGATTCTCAGAGGTAAATTTGAAGTCAATGATCAACACCTAGACTTCTCATCGGGTTACATGTAGTTAAAGAAACACTTGTATCTACCACGAAGAATATAAAACAACTGTCAGATGGGACCGCTGCAAACAGAGTGACAGCACTACATAAGCACCCATATCATGCGGCCATAATATAAATAGCAGTGGACCAACCAAGAACATTAGCCAGACGAACATCATTCCTGAGAGATACAGGAGACTGCAGCACATTCCTGCATTTAATAGAGCCAACTATTTCTGGTAATGTTAACAATTCAATAAATTGACTAATAAAATGGACCCATAACTTTAATTTGAGTCTGAAAACTAATAACAGATTTTCCCGCGCTAAAAGAAATCACATACCAGTAACATGTCATTAGCGAACAAACGCATCCGTTTCCTGTCTATGTTAACAAGAAAAATTCCACTGAGGATATAAACAGAAGCTAAAAGAAATATGATTCTGGTCAAATGCCGCAAAGTGGTATACACATCCGGTTCCTGTGTGATTTAAAAACTGTGGCAACTTTACTTTCAGATTTTATCTCATTTTTACGCCTGGCACCTCAGTCAAACACTCAAAATTTTAGTTACATCTAAGCGATGTCTACAATCTACCTCAATCAAAGACACTATTATTGCCTAGTTAACACTTCACAAATGTGTATGAGTGTTTGCATCACACACTTTTTATGAGCATACTCATACAGCTGATGAGCCGAGTTGAATATAGAATTTTGCCCAAAGGCCAAGCATTGGGACCTATGAGGTCATTCACCTCTAAAACAGAAATTGGCAGTAAAAATTTGAAAGGTGTAACAGGAGGAAAACCTCGCAGTTGCACTATGAATCAAGTGTTAGAAGAGGATGAAAAGTAAGATGAAGAGAAAGAATATGAAAGAAGGTAGAATATAGCTGATGGTCATGTAAAAGAGGGTAGAGATGGCAAGTTCTAAAGCTTGGAGCAAATGACTGTCATTCTTTGATTTATGCGACCAGTAGTGGGTTAATGTGGCTTTTCTTTGCGACACCCGCTTCAGGGTGCGACGTCTCTGCCTACATGAATCAGGGTGGAGGAGAGACTTGGCAGGCAACTCTTCTAGGAGAAGAATAATCAGAAATCGAACCAACAGGTCCAGAGGACCCTTTATCCTTGGTAGGAAACCGCTCTAACAGAAGATTACTCTGAAAACAAACTTTGTTCTCTGACCTTGGATTGTGCCATAGCTTTCGTACCTCCAGTGGCCTTCCAAGGTCTTGGGTTTGAGTTCTCTTGCCTGAGGGTATAATCAGGCAATTTCCTCCTTTTTTTCACTTTCCTGTTTTTTTTAAGCGTGTAGAAAAGGCTGATGAGAAAGCAAACGTTGCTTGGTGGATTATCAGGAAAGTTCCTTCATCTTTAACAAATTGTTTCCTTCCGAGCTTTCAACAATATCTCCTACATCCATCCTGAGTGTCATCCGTCATCCCCCGGTGTGTTGTGGCAAACCTGGCAGTTTTCTTATTTGCCTTACTATACTCTTGTTTTTTTTTCCATCTGTCCATCCGCCTGTGGTGGTCGCGCATGGTAACACTGCACCCCGGGCTTTTAACAGTTACGCTATGTGTAAGTTTTAGGTAAATAAGAGGACATCTTGGTGTACATTTGCAACTGAAAATTGTTTTAATAATTTACTGTATGCGAATTACACCGTTAATATTCGAAATAGGACATTATTTAAAACCTGGGACGCAGTGTTACCATGCGCAAACACCACAGGCGGATGGACAGATGGAAAAAAAGAGAGTATAGGTGTGTCGGCCCCACCTTCGAGCACCTGTTTCCCTGACATATGGCCAGGAATTTTTTAGACTTTCAACGGAATTTTTGTGAATAACGTAAATACTGTTGTTGTTGATGGTATTATTATTGTTTATTGGTCTGTTGATTTTTATAATGTTACTGTTGTTATGATCTATATAATGGTTTTGTTACTGATTTTATGTTATTACTTTTAATTTTTTCGGGAGACACTGAGCTGACCCCTGAGGCAGTGACTCATTACTGTAAGAACAATTGCAGAGTACTTAACTCAAATATTTAGGGCTTCAGGTCAGGTTTTCTTGATCTTCAGAGTTGTGCCCATACCTACGATCTGATGCTTTTTACCCGAGAGACTTGTTAGTTGTAACAAGTATTAGGTCAAGTTTTTAATCACAAGGTTTCATGGCCCTAACTTTATTTGTCGTTGAGTTGCCACTAAGTTCTTTGTTTTAGAACTTTCAGTAAATTTTGCAATGTTTATGTATATGCTGTATATCGTCATCCAAACATCGATGATTCTATATATGATTGCCTTTTCGGGAAGGATTAATATAGCTCAGTCGCAGGATTCAAAAGCTTCATTAATTATCTGTGGAGACTGTAATGCAATGCACAGTCGAGTGGCAAAATTCAAATTCTACAGATCAAGATGGCCGGTCAGTTCTGTGTCTCCTCCGATTTTGTCCAGATAATTGAGGAACCGATGCATGTTTCTGGTAATAGATTAGACCTCGTATTCACAGATGTTCCAGCTATTGTCAAATCCAAAGTCTGCGGATATATTATTGTGTGATGAACCAATTATTCGGGATGTAAACCTGGTTTTGTCGTCTTTTGAAGATGAAAACCTGCCATTTATTGTATAATATTAAAAAGTGGAAAATAATATGAATAAAAAGTATAAGGATGCAAAGCCTACCCATAATTTTCGGAAGAAACTCAAGGGTTGGAAACAGGATGACGTCACTGACGTCTTCTGAATCTCAAAATGCTAATACATATAAAAGCTAAGTATATCTTAGTTTAACCAGACCACTAAGCTGATTAACAGCTCTCCTAGGGGTGGCCGGAAGGAACAGATATTTTTACGTGGCTAGGAACCAATTGGTTGCCTAGCAACGGGACCTACAGCTTATTGTGGGATCCAAACTACGTTATATCGAGAAATGAATTTCTAATCACCAGAAACAAATTCCTCTGATTCCACGTTGGCAGAGCGCGGAATCGAACTCACAACTACCGGGACGGTATAATATGTTAACTGACGAAACCTACTTAGAATTTTTGTTTGGCAGCTCTCAAAGTTGTTCTCCGTAGGAGGATAGTGACGTCAGTGCACCTCATTCGGTTCAATGTAGGTATTAATTAAGGTCCTCTTTAACGTCCCTTCGGCCCATAGCTGCAACCCCTTTCATTCCTTTTACTGCACCTCCGTTCATATTCTCTTCCTTCCATCTTACTGTCCACCCTCTCCTAACAATTGTTTCATAGTGCAACTGCTCTGAGGTTTTCTTCCTGCTACACCTTTCAAACCTTATACTGTCTCTTTCCATTTCAGCGCTGAATGGCCTTAGTTGCCCCAGTGCTTGGCACAATGCCAAAAAATCTATACCTATACATAACAACAGATGAGCTTATGACTCAAAGTTCATTTTTTGCTCGAGGTTAATAGAAAAAAATTACTAATTAATTACGTCACATATCTTTATGTTCAATTTAACCAAAGGTCATCTGACACGCAAGTTTTAACTTTTAACAAGTAAAAAAAGAAAAGAAAAGAAAAGAAAAAAAACCAATCTAGCCTCAGTAGTTTTCAAGATCTGTGGACGGACAGAAAAAGTGCGGACGGACAGACAAAACCATTTCAATAGATTTCTTTTTACAAAAAGCTAAAACTAAAAAAACCCAGATGCTTGCAACGCAACACAACGTTTCCTGAAAACACAACTTCTTGATCCTACTATGCCCAGACATAATTTCCTTCTTATCTAAATAAAAATAACTTTTCCTATACACATACACACATACGTATATACGTTTGTTATAAATATAAAACAGGGTAGTAAAATTATAGAATGCTACCGAGGCCTCTCTCCAAGAGGCTGGTGGTACTATAACTGGTTCACTTAAGGTAGATTCTTGGGTAAGCCCTATGCCTATGAGACGTTTGTTTGGCGGGCGCTGATTGGCGGGGAGCTGCCTACCTCCCGGTACCAGCCAATCAGCGGCCACTAAACAATCGTCTCGTAGGCATACAGCTCATCCGAGAATCTACCTTAAGTGAACCAGGTATAATCAAGGTTCATTTTGTATCTGGTAGTTACAGAACCAGAAGGAAGCGATAGTATTCACTTTCTACCAAAAACTGACGACTATTGCTGACGATAATTTCCTAATAAGGGAGAACAGGTTACGTCTGTACTCTGTAGCTACCGCTTTTCATGCTTTATCCTTGTTGGGAAATAGTTCGAGTCATCGTCATCGTACGTTAATCTTAACCATCTCGTTTTCTTCCAAGCAGTCTGTTCGCCATTGTATCTACCTTTAAAAGTCAACGTAAGATTTCTGCCTAATGAACACTTGGCTTTCAATTTGATTTCAATGTTTCGGTATGAGCTGACAGTGTTGCTATTTCCTGTGATATTTTGAAAGTGACATTCACTCTAGTTACGAAGAAAGATGGTATAGAATGGTACTATAAGGATGTGCTTGTGTGTGTGTGCGTGCGTACGTGTGCGCTTGTATTCGCGTGTGCACACTTGTTGCAAACGTTCAATTGAAATGAAGAATGATTTGAGTAGAGGGACATTTGCTAACAATTGTAAATTGTTTGTGAAAATGATTTTGAAAAATTAACTGTCACAAACACAAGTCGCCAATAGAAACTCTCTCTCTCTCTCTCTCTCTCTCTCTCTCTCTCTCTCTCTCTCTCTCTCTCTCTCTCTGTGATTAGTGATCTCTTCATTCTGTATTCACATTGCCTTCTGTTATTACTTCTTTATAATGAACGGCAGAATACTATTCTTTTGGAAGTTTTAATTTATAGTCAATGAATGAGGTTCATCTTTAGAATAATAATAATAATAATAATAATAATAATAATAATAATAATAATAATAATAATAATAATAATAATAATAATAATAATAATAATAATAATAGCTTGGACGATAAACTAGTTAACGAAATCATAGGAAATAGAAAACCTTCTTAATGGTATCAGACATCCGGTGTCTACATATCCTGAAGAAACAAGTGGCCAACGGTATGCACGAGTTAGTGAATTGTTAGCCAATAATTCTCGTTACTCATTGGCAATAATGATTGTTGACGGACGTGCGAATTGTTAGGGTCAGTTGGGACGGGCAACCAGTGGTCCTGTTCTTGTCCAGGCCCGAAAAAATAACAAAAAGGTAGAAAGGGAAGGGGGTTTACAACCTTACATTTTATGTATGTTTATTATTATTATTATTATTGTTGTATACAGAAGATGAACCATATTTATATGGAAAAAAGCCCACCACAGGGGCCACTTCCTTGAAATTCAAGCTTCCAAAGAATATCATGGTGTTTATTAGAAAGAAGTAACAATAAGTAATAGATAAACAGTCAGAAGAGATCAGTTATTGGAAAAGAACAAAATAACTAAATAAACAAACAGATACTTGTAAAATGTAAGGAGATTATAAAACACACTGTTACCAGTCATTTCAAGTGTATCTATTTTTACTCATAGCTGTGGCCACCACTATTTCCTTTAAGGTGAAAAAGGTCAGGTTCCTGGATACGCAATGTCGAAAAAAGAAAAAGAAAAACTGCCTGACCACGGTTTGTGATCCTGAAAAACATCATCATTAACAACTGTAGCCATTTTGTCTCTCTCTCTTTGCCTTGGTAATGTTACAACATCACGTATATTACACACACATACACACACTTGCGCATGCGCGGTATGCTTTCCTAAGGGCGGTCATTATTACCATGAGTGGTAAGTCTCAATTGTCCCTTTCAGGTGAACACATTTCTGCTTCAGTACTTTTGATTCATTCCCGTCCTTTGGCATTCCTCGTTCATAGACAGCATGTCTAAAAGGTGACTAGTCTTTGGGACATTATATCATATATATATATATATATATATATATAGAATAAATATATATATATTATATATATATATATGTGTGTGTGTGTGTGTGTGTGTGTGTGTGTGTGTGTGTGTATGTAGTATATAACTAATGGATAGAATAATATTAATAAAAACCTCAATTGAAGCATTATACACAAAGCATGGTAGTGTACCCATTAGATTTCCTATTATATTCCAAAAGGAGTGATTTCACATGCACTGCCATATGTAAATATACCAATACACTTTTTCTACGCAAAAATATAGTCTCTGTCTGTCTGTCTGTCTGTTTGTCTGACTCTCTCTATAAACTTATCGAATGCAAAGCCTTAACTAAGTGAAGGAACAAATGAAGAATTCCAGACCTTCGAAGTAAGATGTGTGTGTGTGTGTGTGTGTGACAGAGAGAGAGAGAGAGAGAGAGAGAGAGAGAGAGAGAGAGAGAGAGCAGAAAAAAAGAAGTTACGTACTGCAAAAAATCCCTAATGTTCTTACAGAAAGAAAGAGAGAGAGAGAGAGAGAGAGAGAGAGAGAGAGAGAGATGAGAGAAGAAGAGAGAAGAGAGAGAAGCAGAGAGAGAGAGAGAGAGAGAGAGAGAGAGAGAGGAGAGAGAGAGAGAGAGAGAGAGAGAGATTTCAGCAATTTATAACACCAAGAGACAAGACATATTTAAAAATCTTTCAGAATCTCTCCTGCTATTTTTTGATAAATCAAAATCTCTCGTGGGATATAAAAAATCAACAAGAGAGAGAGAGAGAGAGAGAGAGAGAGAGAGAGAGAGAGAGAGAGAGAGAGAGAGTATATGAACTGGGTATGGCCTCTGTAGGTAATATACAGATTCAAGTTTGAAGAAAATGTGGCGTTACCTAGCCTTGGCAGCAGCTGTTGTTGGGACGTTGTCCAGATGTTGTTCGAAAAACGGAGGAATAGTCATTTTGTTTGCTATGGCTGCCTATTCGCTGGTGAGGTTTCTCCTGACTGATGATGGAGCTGAACAGCCCAAGGAAAAGGAACTGAACGAGAGAATTGCGGCCTTGCGAGACACCATCCAGTGCCTGAGAGAGCAGCGCGTGAACTTGAACAGGACAATTCTTCAGCTGCATGAAGAGATTCAGAAGGCGGGAGGAAGGGAGGAGCACACTCGTGTAATCCAGATCACACAGGAGGTTTTGCAACAGCAGGCCTGGCACACTCACTCAAAGCTGAAACGTATTCTCTGAAAAGGGAGAACGATCAAAAGAAGAGGAAGAAACGGAAACGGCAGCTGGAAGACAAGATCTTCAAGATGGCAGAAGAAAATCAGCAGCTGAAGGACAATGCGAAGGAAATTGGGCAGAGAAACGATACCCTATGTGAGAGGATAAGGGAAGTGACAGTACTGTTGGCAGAGGCAGAATGTCTGCTTGAGAGGCTCGAGAAACTCCTACGACAGAAGGAGAAAGACCGAAGAGGCAGCACGGATGGCGAGGCTCATCCAGGAACAAAAAGACGTGACTGAAAAGCAGGAATCCGGCAGGAAAGACCTCTAGCTGAGGTTCC
>NC_061088.1:31357069-31372921 GCF_015104395.2 Macrobrachium nipponense | reverse complement strand
TAGCTGAGGTTCCAGTGCCTGCATAAAGAAGTGGAAGACCTCTGGAAGGAAAAGTGTGGACTCCAGTCTCCAGTGTGAAGTTGAAGCAGCAAAACTCAAGAGGAACGAGCTGGCAGCTTCTAGAGGAACGAAATCGTCGCCTGGAGTCGCTGGAAAGGAAGGCTATGTCCAGGGCAAAGGAAACGACCAGCTGGAAGATGAGGTTCGACTGCTTAGAGGAGAGAAGGAGAAATTGGTGTGCGACCTGAAGAACCTCCACGAGAAATACAGAAGCCTGGAGATTCAAGGACAACTGGAAACTGAAGAAGCTGCTCTCGATCTTCAAGGAATGCCGCGATCAAGTGTGCGCTGGCATTGCTCATGATATGATGTGAAAAATTTGAGGAGAATGTTGGTTGTAATGGAAACGTTTGATGTTTATTTTGTAACAAGTTTGCTTTG
The DNA here is from genome assembly GCF_015104395.2 of Macrobrachium nipponense. Lineage (NCBI taxonomy): Eukaryota > Metazoa > Arthropoda > Malacostraca > Decapoda > Palaemonidae > Macrobrachium > Macrobrachium nipponense. The sequence continues at coordinate 31,372,480 of NC_061088.1, read as the reverse complement.
TTAACCTTGAAGGAAATTGAACTTGAACGGAAATAAATATGTTAAAATGTTTTTTTCTTAGAGTTTTCATTGATTCAGGGAAGGGGGAAAGGATAGAAAATGAAAATAGTAAGATTATACAAACCATGGGGAAAATGAAAGGATTCGTGAAGGTGCCAGGAGAAGAAACAGAGGATTCATAGAGGCCCCAAGAGATTTAAGAGGATTGAGTAGGATTTGTGGCGATGCCAGAGAAGAAGCAGAGGATTCAGAGAAGCCCCAAGAGTACTGAAAGGATTCATTGGCATATTCTGGTTCTAATGCTCAGCAAACAGGTGATTGCTCTCAGTGGGAGACTGGCAAGCAAGGCCATGCCAGGTGTCCTCGGGACAGGTGGGGCGAGGGTCAGCCAGGTGTCCCTGGATTGGGTGGCGGGTTAGGCTCGTTGCGGGTCCAGGGCTGGGCGGGCGAGGCCTGCTGCTGGTCTCGGGACGGGCAGGCGAAGTCTGCCATGTGTCCCGGGACGGGCAGGCATTGCCTGTCTCGGGTCCCAGGACGGGCGGGGGAGGTCAACCACGGGTCCCAGGATGGGCGGGTGAGGTCAGCCACGTGTCCTGGGATGGGCAGGCATGGCCTGCCGCAAGTCCTGGGACAGGCAGGTGAGGTCAGCCATGTGTCCCAGGATGGGCGGGCATGGTCCGCCACCTGTCCTGGGACGGGCGGATATGGCCCGCCACGGGTCCCGGGATGGGCTGGCGAGGTCTACCATGTGTCCCAGGACAGGCAGGTGTGGTCCATCACATGTCCTGGGACGGGCAGGGGGAGGCCAGCCATAGGTCCCGGGATGGGCGGGCGAGGTCCGCAACATGTCCTGGGACGAGTGAGCAAGGTCCACCACGTGTCCTGGGACAGGTGGGTGAGGCCCGCCACGTGTCCCAGGACGGGTGGGCGTGGCCTGCCGTGGATCCCGGGGCAGGTGGGTGAGGTCCGCCACATGTCCTGGGATGGGAGGGCAAGAGCTGCCGGGGGTCGCGGACAGGTGGGCGAGGTCCCCACCCCATGTCCTGGGAGAGGGCTGGAGCCCGCCACGGGTCCTGGGACAGGTGGGCGAGGTCTGTCAGGTGTCCCTGGATGGGCAGGTTAGGCCTGCCGCGGATCCAGAGATGGGCGGGCGAGGCCTACCGCTGGTCCCGGGCCGGTACCGCGGGCGAGGTCTGCCACGTGTCCCAGGACGGGTGGGTGTGGTCCGTCACGGGTTCCGGGATGGGCGGGGGAAGTCAGGAGCAGGTCGCAGGATGGGCGGGCGATGTCAGCAACATGTCCTGGGATGGGCAGACATGGTTTCGCCACCTGTCCTTGGATGGGCGGGCATGGCCTGCCGCGGGTCCAGGGATGGGCTGGAGAGGCCTACCATGAGTCCCGGGATGATCACATGTCCTGGGGTGGGCGGGCAAGGTCCGCATATGTTCTGGGACGGGTGGGTGAGGCCTGGCATGGGATCCCAGGACAGGCAGGCAAGGTCCGCCACTTGTCCCGGGACAGGTGGGCTAGGTCCATGTGTCCTGGGATGGGCAGGCGAGGTCTGCCACATGTCCTGGGATGGGCGGGAGGGCCCTCACCTCGTGACCCAGGATGAGTGGGCAAGGTCCGCCACGTATTCTAGGATGGGTGGGCGGGGCCTACTGTGGGTCCTGGGACGGGCGGGCAGGGTCCACCATGTGTTCCGGGAAGGGCGGGGGAGGTCCGCCACATGTCCCAGGATGGGCGGGCATGGCCTGCTGGGGGTCAAAGGATTGGCAGGCTAGGTACACCACGTGTCATGGGATGGGCGAGCATGGCCAACCGCGGGGAGGGACGGGTGGACAAGGTCTGCCATGTGATCAGGAACGGGCAGGCAGGTGAGGTCTGCCATGAGTTTTGGGACGGGCGGGCGAGGTCTGCCACGTGTCCTGGGATGTGCGTGCGAGGCCCACCTTGGGTCCCTGGAAGGATGGGCGAGGTCCCCCATGTGTCCCGGGATGGGCGGAAGGAGCCCACTACAGGTCCCGGGACAGGCGAGCAAGGTCCGCCACATGTCCAAGGATGGGCGAGCGGTGTCTGCCACGGGTCCTGGGATGGGCAGGTGGGGTTTGCCACAGGTCCCGGGATCGGCAGGTGATGTCTGTCAGGTGTCCCAGGACGGGCGAGCAGGGTCCACCACGGGTCCCCCCGGGACAGGCAGGCAGGGCTTGCCAAAGGTCCCAAGACTGGTGAGCAGGGTCTGCCACGTGTCATGGGACGGGCGGGGGGGCAGGGTTCGCCATGTGTCCCGGGACAGGGCAGGTGGGGTCTGCTACATGTCCTGGGAGACAGGGGGGTGCGGGTCCCGACACATGTCCCGGGACGCGCTGGCGAGGGCTGCCACGGGTCCCGGGATGGTTGGGCAGGGGTTTGCCACGTGTTCTGGGATGGGATGAGGGAAGGTCCACCACGTCCCGTAGGTACCCGGGCGAGCAAGGCCCTGTCCCAGGACGGGCGAGCAAGGCCCCCTACAGTTCCATGACGGACAGGTGGGGCCCACCAAGGGTCCTGGGACAGCTGGGCAAGGTCCACCATGTCTCCCAGGACAAGCGATCAGGGTCCGCCACATGTCCCGGGATGGGTGGGTGGGGTCTGCCACGTGTCCCGGGATGGGCAGTGGTGGGGTCGATTACATGCAGCCTTTCACCATGAGCCTGGGAATATCGGTTGGCCATTCAACATTGATGAAATAGGGGAAGATAAAACACCTCATGATGTAATCGATGAGCTACATTATGTATCAAATTGGTAGTTTGCATGCCCGAATTATTCAGGGCCCTTTCTACATATGCACCACCATGCTTTGGAAAATTTACTATTGGAGGCTGTGCTGTGAATAGAACTTAGCATACAGCCAAGAGAAATGAAGATAAATTTCAATAATTCCTTAAGGAGGAAAGTTGAGGGATTTACTCAGCCTCATCTGTGATGGACCAAATTCACATCATCTATCTTTGGGTCAGGCTCGTCTTCTATTCCACCACTACTAACAGATGATGGTAAATTGTTTACCGGCTGAACTCTTCATCAAGCATTTGAAGCTAAGCAATCAGCTGAAGAAGTCCCTATCCCAGATACTTGACATCTTGAACCTATTCTTACATTTGTATTTCGCTTTTTGGATGTTAAGAAAATTCATGATAATCTTGATAACTGGGGTGGAGAGAAGATCCCGAAGGTGTCTTCCCTTTGTTTTTTATGAGTTTTTAGTGTGTTTACTCACAAGATTAGTAGATTCTATAGATTTTTATGTCGACTTTGTATCTTTGAGGATGAGTACGAGCTTAAGTATATAGTACCTGCTCCAGAGAGCAGCATATTTGCAGACTGCAGTAACTACAGGCCAATTTCAATTTTCCCTGTGCTCTCTAAAGTTGCAGAAAAACTTAGTTTTAAGCCAGTATATTAGTAAGTGGAATCTAAAGGATTGCTAGCTGATAGTCAATATAAATATAGGATGCTTTTTTTGACTTGACATGCCACTTGCAAGCGAACCTTGATAAGGGTATTGAGTGTAGAGCAATTCAAATAGATTCTAGTGCTGTTTTCGAATGAGTAAATCACAAGGCACTTATTTATAAATGTCAGAATCTTGGAGTAGGTGGATATGTTCTAGGATTACTAGAACATATCCACCTACATGATTTCTTAACAGGGAGGCAGCAGGTTGGAATCTTTAGCAAACCAAGAACTATCATGCCTGGAGTTTCAAATGGAAGTATTCTTGGTCCACTATTATTTTTACTGTAGTGCATACAAGTGATATGGTTGTGTGCCTAGAAAACAAGATTGTTCAGTATGCCGATGATGCTACTCTTGTGGGTATAGTACAGTCTCCAGTTATAAGAAATGAAGCTGCCATCAGCCTCACTCGAGACATTGACTGGATCAGTGAATGGTGAAGTCAGTGGGTATGAGGCTGAACTCCAGTAAAACGAAAACACTATTGATTAGTAAATGTCATATAGATTGTCCAATTCATCCACCCCTGCAAGTGGATGGAACTTTTCTGAATGAGTCTGAAGCTTTAACCATTCTAAGTGTAACTTTCGACTCACATCTTACTTTTGAAAAACATTTTATGAAAGATTCAGCAAATGCCACACGAAAGTTAGTAAAGCCACATATATACATAACTGTTCTCCAGTGTGGATGTCTGCTTCTGAGAGATTTATATCTTTTAGATAGAGTTGTTAGGGGTGGTAGGGTTTTTATTTCCTAATATTAGCAGTTATGACTTGGATAATCAACAGATGGTATCTTGTCAGTTTTTCATAAGTTGTACTTTAAAACAGAGATCTTTTTCATTCACTTTTATTCACCAATTGATCCCTGATCCCATTTTCCAGCCGAGAGCAACCAAGATTCGCAGACCGGCAGCACTAATAAGAAGTAAATGTGTCTCGTTGTTGAACTTCCCAATTCCAGAGGTCCTTTACTACACTATTTATTAATTTGTTTATTTATCTTTTTTCCTACTAACTTCTCAGTTCCAGAGGTCCTTTACTCCCCTATTTATTAATTTACCTTTATTTCTACTAACTTCTCTGTTCCAGAGGGCCTTTACTCCACTATTTATTAATTTGTTAATTTATCTTTTCTCCTACTAACTGATCTTTCAAATGAATACCATATTCTTTGAAAGCTTGAATTTCAATTCAATGGCCCTTGTGGGCTTGTTCCTTATGAATAGGGTTCATCTTCTGAATAATAATAATAATAATAATAATATAATAATAATAATAATAATAATAATAATAATAATAAAGTGGCGCCATGGAGGAGTGGGTTAGGTCGTCAATAGACTTAAGTCAAGTTAAGCAACATTGGGGCTGGTCAGTCGTTGGATGGGTGACCGCTCTCCTCGGCGTTGATTCCTCCTTGGGAAAGGATCTTTACCATAATTTCCTCAGTCTACTCAGCTGTAAATGAGTACCTATCCCTGATGGGGTAGGGTCCAGCTATGGGTTAAATAGCAAAACCTCAGCAATGATGGAAAGAAATGAAGGAATAAACGACATGACGTAAATGGAAAACCTCTGGCAACAGAGGGAGAGGGCTTCGTCCGGCAACCAGGTATTCAAACCCAATTGAAGGGGGAAGACGGTCAGGTACTTGGAGGTCGTCATCAGCAACTGATCACCACAACGAGAGTAAAATCAACAGCCTGAGTTGGAGCTACAGAGGCAAAAGGAAGAAATGGACAAGAGAAGAAAATAAGGAAATAATGGAGATGCTACATCAGAAGCAACCCGAAGGAGAGAGGATATAGAAGAAGATTGGTCAACATCTGGAATGAGAGGAATAACACCCCCCAAAACAGAGCAGAGGAAAAAATGGGACAAGAGAAAAGAAAAAATCAAGGAAAAAAAAAAATTGGGGAAAAGGATGCTAAATTTTTTCGAAAAAGGCCAACCCGACGGGAAAAGAAGAAGGGGAATAGAAAGGAAAAGGATTGGTCAACATCTTGGAATGAGGAGGGAAAATAAAAAAACACCCCCCAAAAAAAAAAAACCGGAGCAGAAGGTGGCAAAGGGCCAAGTAAGGGAAACTAAAGAAAAAGAACTGGCTCTCCCCAACAGAAAGAGAAGAACTGGAAAGGGAAATGTCACACGACAACGAACTTACACGAAGACGAACTGAGAGACGATGCCACAGAGACGACAGGGAGGATGAGGTATCAAACAACGACACACGAAGAAACACCGACGAAGTACAGAGAGGGGACGGAATGGGTAGAAAAGATTAGTCAATGGATGGAGCCAGATACAGAGAGAACAAAGATCCCCTCCATGAAAGCCTACAACACCAAGAAATTAAGGGTTGGGAGAAAACAAAGGGATGTGGGGTCAAGGGGAAAATGAAATTTTAATGGGGGGGGGGCATAATACACACCACCAGTATCACAGAAACAAATAACTTGTTATATGGAGGAGCAAGATAGTAGCAGAACTGATGGGGATTCGAACACCAACACCACCAGCACAACCAAACCCAACAGAAACCAAAACAACAGCAACCTCCTTGGAAAAGGCGCCTGGAAAAGCAAATCATGGTGATGAGATCTGACTTGAGTAAACTGAGAGGAGATGGCAGAAAAAAAGAAAAAAGGCTAAGAAGCAAGAAAACAAGGGAGGGAACTCAACGAGAAAATACAAAGTACAAGAGAGGGACTAAACAACACAATAGAAGATGTATAACAGAGGCTTAAGGCCAAAGCACATAAGATCCAACGGTACACGGACAGGAATAAGGGATACCAAACAGAACAAACTATTCGGAAACCAACCAGAAAAGACTATACAGCCAACTAAAGAGGGGAAGAAACAACCACCCAGAAATTCCTGAAGCCGAACCACCAAGTAAGAGACTCTGAAAAGGAAAACATATGGAGCATCCGGTATCACACAAACATGCAACATGGCTCCAGGAAGTCAAGGAAGAAGAAAACAGGAGAATAAAACAAAGATTCACAGAGATCACGACAGACACAGTCAGACACCAAACTAAAGAAAATGCCAAACTGGAACGCCCAGGTCCCGATGAAGTCATGGATACTGGCTGAAAAACTTCAAAGCCCTTACACCCAGAATAGCAGAACAACTCCAGCATTGTATCTCAAATCACCAAGCACCCAAATGGATGACACAGGAAGAACATCCTTAGTACAAAAAGACAAGAGTAAGGGAAATATAGCCAGTAACTACAGGCCTATCACCTGCCTACCAATAATGTGGAAGTTACTAACAGGTATTCATCAGTGAAAGGCTATATAACTACCTAGAGGAGACAAACACCATCCCCCACCAACAGAAAGGCTGCAGAAGGAAGTGTAGGGGCACAAAAGACCAGCTCCTGATAGACAAAATGGTAATGAAGAACAGTAGGAGGAAGGAAAACCAACCTAAGCATGGCATGGATAGACTATAAGAAACCGCCTTCGACCATGATACCACACACATGGCTAATAGAATGCCTGTAAAATATATGGGGCAGAGGAAAACACCATCAGCTTCCTCAAAAATACAATGCGCGACTGGAGTACAATACTTACAAGCTCTGGAATAAGACTAGCAGAGGTTAATATCAGGAGAGGGATCTTCCAGGGCGACTCACTGTCCCCACCCACTACTCTTCGTAGTAGCCATGATTCCCATGACAAAAGTACTACAGAAGATGGATGCCGGGTACCAACTCAAGAAAAGAGGGAAACAGAATCAACCATCTGATGTTCATGACGACATCAAGCTGTATGGTAAGAGCATCAAGGAAATAGATACCCTAATCCAGACTGTAAGGATTGTATCTGGGGACATCAGGATGGAGTTTGGAATAGAAAAATGCGCCTTAGTCAACATACAAAAAGGCAAAGTAACGAGACTGAAGGGATAAAAAAGCTACCAGATGGGAGCAACACCCCCCAAATTCAAACACATAGATGAGACAGGATACAAATACTGGGAATAATGGAAGGAGGGATATAAAACACCAAGAGATGAAGGACACGATCAGGAAAGAATATATGCAGAGACTCAAGGCGATACTCAAGTCAAAACTCAATGGAGGAAATATGATAAAAGCCATAAACACATGCAGTGCCAGTAATCAGATACAGCGCAGGAATAGTGGAATGGACGAAGGCAGAACTCCTCAGCATAGATCAGAAAACCAGGAAACATATGACAATACACAAAGCACACACCCAAGAGCAAATACGGACAGACTATACATAACACGAAAGGAAGGAGGAGAGGACTACTAAGTATAGAGGACTGCGTCAACATTGAGAAACAGAGCACTGGGGCAATATCTGAAAACCAGTGAAGACGAGTGGCTAAAGAGTGCATGGGAAGAAGGACTAATAAAAGTAGACGAAGACCCAGGAAATATACAGAGACAGGAGAAAGACAGACAGAACAGTAGGACTGGCACAACAAACCAATGCACGGACCAATACATGAGACAAACTAAAGAAACTAGCCAGCGATGACAATTGGCAATGGCTACAGAGGGGAGAGCTAAAGAAGGAAACTGAAGGAATGATAACAGCGGCACAAGATCAGGCCCTAAGAACCAGATATGTTCAAAGAACGATAGACAGAAATAACACCTCTCCCATATGTAGGAAGTGCAATATGAAAAATGAAACCATAAACCACATAGCAAGTGAATGCTCGGCACTTGCACAGAACCAGTACAAAAAGAGGCATGATTCGTGGCAAAAGCCCTCCCACTGGAGCCTGTGCAAGAAACATCAGCTACCTTGCAGTAATAAGTGGTACGAGCACCAACCTGAGGGAGTGATAGAAAGCGATCACGCAAAGATCCTCTGGGACTATGGTATCAGAACGGATAGGGTGATACGTGCAAACAGACCAGATGTGACGTTGATTGACAAAGTCAAGAAGAAAGTATCACTCATTGATGTCGCAATACCATGGGACACCAGAGTTGAAGAGAAAGAGAGGGAAAAAATGGATAAGTATCAAGATCTGAAAATAGAAATAAGAAGGATATGGGATATGCCAGTGGAAATCGTACCCATAATCATAGGAGCACTAGGCCACGATCCCCCAAGAAAGTCCCTTGTTGGAAAAAAAAAGGAAAAATCTAGAAAAAAAAAAAAAACTAAGGGAGGGGGGGCTTGGGGAAAGGTATAGCTCCACAGGGAAAACTTCAATGCAGAAAGGAAGTTTTTGGTTTGATCCTTACAGAAACGGCACACATAGTAAGGAAAGTGATGGACTCCTAAGGAGGCAGGATGCAACCCGGAACCCCACACTATAAATACCACCCAGTCGAATTGGAGGGCTGTGATAGAGTAAAAAAAAAAAAAAAAAAAAAAAAAAAAAAAAAAAAAATAAAAAAAAAAAAAAAAAAAAAAAAAAAAAAAAAAAAAAAAAATAATAATAATAATAATAATAATAATAATAATAATAATAATAATAATAAGAAATTCCTGAAGCCGAACCAAGTAAGAGACTCTGGGAAAACATATGGAGCAATCCGGTATCACACAAACTACATGCAACATGGCTCCAGGAAGTCAAGGAAGAAGAAACAGGGAGAATAATAAAACAAAGATTCACAGAGATCACGACAGACACAGTCAGACACTAAACTAAAGAAAATGCCAAACTGGAAAGCCCCAGGTCCTGATGAAGTCCATGGATACTGGCTCAAAACTTCAAGGCCCTCAACCCACGAAATAGCAGAACAACTCTAGCATTGTATCTCAAATCACCATGCACCCAAATGGATGACACAGGAAGAACATCCTTAGTACAAAAAGACAAGAGTAAGGGAAATATAGCCATTAACTACAGGCCTATCACCTGCCTACTAATAATGTGGAAGTTACTAACAAGTATCATCAGTGAAAGGCTATACAATTACCTAGAGGAGACAAACACCTTCCCCCACCAACAGAAAGGCTGCAGAAGGAAGTGTAGGGGCACAAAATAGTAATGAAGAACAGTAGGAGAAGGAAAACCAACCTAAGCATGGCATGGATAGACTATAAGAAAGCCCTCGACATGATACCACACACATGGCTAATAGAATGCCTGTTAAAATATATGGGGCAGAGGAAAACACCATCAGCTTCCTCAAAAAAAATACAATTGCGCCAAAAAAAAAAAAAAACTGGAATACAATACTTACAAGCTCTGGAAAAAGACTAGCAGAGGTTAATATCAGAGAGGGATCTTCCAGGGCGACTCATTGTCCCCACTACTCTTCGTAGTAGTCATAATTTCCCATGACAAAGTACTACAGAAGATGGATGCCGGGTACCAACTCAAGAAAAGAGGAAACAGAATCAGCCATCTGATGTTCATGGACGACATCAAGCTGTATGGGAAGAGCATCAAGGAAATAGATACCCTAATCCAGACTGTAAGGGGATTGTAAATCTGGGGGACATCAGGATGGAGAGTTTGGAATAGAAAAATGCGCCTTAGCAACATACAAAAAAAAAAAGGCAAAGTAACGAGAACTGAAGGATAAAGCTACCAGATGGGGAGCAACTCAAACACATAGATGAGACTGGATACAAATACCTGGGAATAATGGAAGGAGGGGGTATTAAAAAAAAAAACCACCCAAAAAAAGAGATGAAGGACACGATCAGGAAAGAATATATGCAGAAACTCAAGGCGATACTCAAGTCAAAACTCAACGCCGGAAATATGATAAAAGCCATAAACACATGGGCAGTGCCAGTAATCAGATACAGCGCAGGAATAGTGGAATGGACGAAGGCAGAACTCCGCAGCATAGATCAGAAAACCAGGAAAACATAGACAATACACAAAGCACTACACCCAAGAGCAAATACGGACAGACTATTTATAACACGAAAGGAAGGAGGGAGAGAAGGACTCTAAGTATAGAGGACTGTGTCAACATCGAGAACAGAGCACTGGGGCAATACCTGAAAATCAGTGAAGACAAGTGGGTAAAGAGTGCATGGGAAGAAGGACTAATAAAAGTAGACGAAGACCCAGAAATATACAGAGACAGGAGAATGACAAACAGAACAGAGGACTGGCACAACAAACCAATGCACGGACAATATATGAGACAGACTAAAGAACTAGCCAGCGATGACACATGGCAATGGCTACAGAGGGAGCTAAAGAAGGAAACTGAAGGATGATAACAGCGGCACAAGATCAGGCCCTAAGAACCAGATATGTTCAAAGAACGATAGACGGAAATAACATCTCTCCATATGTAGGAAGGTGCAATATGAAAAATGAAACCATAAACCACATAGCAAGCGAATGCCCCCCCCCCCAGCACTTGCACAGAACCAGTACAAAAAGAGGCATGATTCAGTGGCGAAAGCCCTCCACTGGAGCCTGTGCAAGAAACAAAATCAGCTACCTTGCAGTAATAAGTGGTACGAGAACCAACCTGAGGGAGTGATAGAAAACGATCAGGCAAAGATACTCTGGGACTATGGTATCAGAACAGATAGGGTGATACGTGCAAATAGACCAGACGTGACGTTGATTGACAAAGTCAAGAAGAAAGTATCACTCATTGATGTCGCAATACCATCGGGGACACCAGAGTTGAAAGAGAAAGAGGGAGGATGGGAATAAAGTATCAAGATCTGAAAATAGAAATAAGAAGGATATGGGATATGCCAGTGGAAATCGTACCCATAATCATAGGAGCACTAGGCACGATCCCAAGATCCCTGAAAAGAAATCTAGAAAAACTAGAGGCTGAAGTAGCTCCAGGACTCATGCAGAAGAAGTGTGATCCTAGAAACGAAAACGGCGCACATAGTAAGAAAAGTGATGGATTCCTAAGGGGCAGGATGCAACCGGAACCCCATTTGTAGCTTGAATGCATGTATATATGAATCACGGTGATGACATAAAAATTTCATATATATATATATATATATATAGTATATATATATATATATTATATATATATATATATATATATATATATATATATATATATTTTATATATATAATGTCTTACTAATTTTACCCAAAACAAGTTTTCGCACATGGAGTCGAAATCACCTCACTACCAATACGATGCATAATAATAAAAATAACGTGATTTCAGCAGTAATAAAACCATTCAAAATCATTTAAACACATACATGACAGGTGATACCCAATGACGTGCTAACAAAAATACAAGATTTTACCACTTAAATGCCCCATCTGAAATGGGTAGAATGCACTTTGGCCAAAACGGGGGGGGGGGGGACCCTGTCTTCCAGGCTTCTACAGGAAGATCGTGAGCATGTCCCCTTGATTACCCAGGGTATCGGGGCTCCATAGTTCATTAAGATGCAAACACCCATATTCTATAAATCAAGGCCTTCGGGGTTCTCTGAGAAGCACCACCGTAGACCAAAGATTCCACCCGGAATCCACGAAGGGTAACTTTTGTCATTTAAATTGATTAGATTTCGTTTTGGGAAAAGACACTCGGATCAGTTCCTGCTTCCTCAAGCTTCTTGAAGAAACTGAATCCATCCTTGGCTCCGTAGACTTGTAGTTGGCTTCATGATGGATAGTACGGAGCTTGAGAAATTAGGTAAGTTGTTGTACGTCTTTTTTACGAAACCTAAATCAAATAGATTTTTCTAACGGAGGCTATTGTCTGGGGATTCCAGAGGGAATCTTCGATCCGTGGCGCTGCCTTGGACCCTCTGGTGCTTCCCAGAGAATCCCAAAGCCATGTTTTGTAATGTAAGCCTCTTTGCGGGCCTAATTATAGAGGCCAGGGACCCTGGTTTTTATGTTTATGTATGTGTATATATATAATGTATATATATGTGTGTGTGTATACATACAAACACACATATATGTATGTACGTACGTATATATATACACATATATACGTCAACGAAGAAAGTTATATGTACACAATCAAACTGATATACAAAGAAATATTGGCGGCTAAAATCATCTAGGAAACATCATCAGTCACAAATCATTGCTATCAAAACAATTTAAATAAAATAAATATAATATATACTACATGTAATGTGTGTGATTGTGTAAAACAGAAATACAGACAGAGAGAAAGAGAGCAAACCCTTTTCTCTACCACAGCGCCAAAGGTTCAGGCTCATAAATTCTAGTATCAGACACTTTCGGTAATTGGTAAAAACAGTCCGAGGAAGAGAAGAATATATATACATATCAAGGGAATGGAACTCGATTGTTGTTGTTAATGTCAGGAACAAAGCTCCCAAAGCTAAATCAAATAGAAGATGTTCTCCGAAATGACCACCCCACTGTGCATACAAACATATATAATCTATATATATATATATATATATATATTAAACCAAAAACTTATATAGTAGAAGAATACCGAGGACATAACAAACAACTTATGCAAATGATAACAAACATATCTATACAAAACATGAGTAATTACATGTCATCCGTACATCGCAGACATGACTGATGTAGTATATCATTCTAAAGGGTAGGTGTTTAAGAAAACTCTTCAATATCATTACGACTCATTTATCCACATTACTGTTAGTTACTCCTTATGAAATACAAGAAGCCACTAAAATTGATGACTGCAACGGCAGAGACCGAGATCGCGCGTCAAGATAAGAGAATATTTACGGCAGACATCCAGGACTATCATAAATCACAAACTGAATCGAAAGTGTTTGAGATACTGTGATATTATGCGCAATGCTTAATTGTGTGTGCATAAATACATACACGAAACCATGCACATAAATATAAGACTCGGGAGCAAATGGGAGCTAGGTTTAGTTTACTTATGTGATTGCACAGATGTACGTACGTACACACATGTGCACACATACATGCATATATATATGTGTGCGAGTAAAACACATATATAAGCATGTAAACAACTCTTTACTCTTTAGAACTTTGAACTTTAGATAAGAGTATCCGCACTGCAATAAAAAAGAGATAAAATACAATTTCCTTTACATTTCTGAAAAATAAAAAAAAACCCTACAAGATAAGAATTTAAGGATTTCCTTTACACGTTACCACGATCTAGTACCTGACATGTCTGTAAAGTCCCAAAACACAAATCAGCTACTTTGTATAATATGGTTTGTGTATATTTATTTAACCATATGAAAAACTTAAAACAATTCTACAAATATATATATATATATATCTATATATATATATGTTATATACTATAGTATGTATATATATTATATATTATATATATACCATATATGTATATATATATATATATATATATATATATATATATATATATATATATATATATATATATATATATATATATATATAACATATAGAATATACTATATACATATAATTGATAAAAGATTCAGTTCTTGGAATACTCTAACACCCGACAGTACGTATCGAAGACTTTCGGTCGACTTATTCACAAAGTAAAGCGAACTGGATATTAAGATATATATTTTCATATATGTTAACCGAAGTGAATTTTTTTAGTTGATAATAAAAAAATTGTTAACTGAAGAAAAAAGTTCCCCTTCGGTTAACATATATGAAAATATATTGATTCCGAGGTTGAGCGAATTGGATATTAAAGAACCTTTGCTTAATGCACGTATATGGATCAAGGTGATGTGATAAAAAATTCACACATATATACATAAATGTGAGTATATATATATATATATATATATATATATATATATATATATATATACATATGTCCTTTAATATCCAATTCGCTCTACTCGAATCAATATATATATATATATATATATATATATATATATATATATATATATACATATGTCCTTTAATATACCAATTCGCTCTACCTCGGAATCAATATATTTTCATATATGTTAACGAAGGGGAATTATTCTTAGTTGGTAATAATTTTTCTTATTATTAACTAAATATATATATATATATATATAGTGTGTGTGTGTGTGCTGTGTGTGTGTGTACGCATTAGGTAATAAAATATTGAGTGGTAGACGTTTGTGTTGTACTTTCCTACCTTCGACCAAGAAACCGTTTTAAAGGACAAGACGCTTAAATTCAACAGAACAAATTCATTTGGGTGTCACGGCGTGCATTGTATCTTTATTCTATAATAATGACCCAGCAGCTGCTTGAGTTGTGTTTGTATTAAATGGATTTTAGCGCTTTATCGTTTAAAAAATAATTTTTACATCACTCTAAAGCCTCAGCGAAGAAAGGGTGGTGTAAGTCGGGAGAAACTAAGACAACAAACAAGTTCCCCGACTCTGGTTCACGTTTAAACAAGTGTCTTCGTGGGAAATTATATATATATATATATATATATATACACACGTATATATATGTATATGAATAAGCGCACACACACACACACACACACACACACATATATATATATATATATATTATATATATATATATATATATATATTTGGTTTGGATCTTCCACAACCAATATCTTTACGTAAGTGTACTTTTGTTAAACATCCGATTTACCTATTCTCCAATTGCGCAGAAAACTGTAATACTGGGAAATACTCGAGAATTGTTGAACTCTGTCTGTTATAAGAAAATGCTGTTATTTTAAGTCATGTCTTCGATATTAGTTCCCTGTCTGGTTTTCAGCAGAATCTGATGACCCTTATTTGATGTTGTTGGGTTTTCTCTCTCTAGGAGTCTAGAGTAATGATGAATTCTATTAAGAAAGCTTTGTAATTCTCTTGGTGTTTTGCTGATTTAGACAGCATAATCGGCATATGTCAAGGCCGATTTCTGTCGTCACTCCAGCTAAACCACCTCTTCACTCAAGTCCCGTTTTTCTTAATAATAACTACGGAAAAGCTAAAAGAAACGCTAAAAAACATCCTCTTGCACCACCCCGCTATTC
>NC_061088.1:31347069-31352069 GCF_015104395.2 Macrobrachium nipponense | reverse complement strand
ACAGAAAAATGTCATTAAATACAAACCGCTTCAATGTAAGGAGTGACGCACATTAAAATATTAGTATATACGGATGTAAATTTTGTTTAAAAAATATACTTTTCATACTGGTATCACACTTTGTTACAAGCATATGGTGAATAGTCACATGACTTCATTTACAAAGATCCAAAAATAAAATAAACCGAACAGGCTTTCGAAGTCCACAAATGAAATCATCAATTTCCTGAAAAAAACTTGGCCACCCATAGAATTTATTCATTCATCTAACCCCGTATGTTCTAAAAGTTAATTAAAAACACACAGACAAGGTCAAACATCATTGACCTCTCAAACTTTGTTGGCAGAGAGGAAGCAATAAAGGATAACGTGAATTATCGCAAAAGTTTAGAACTGAGACGGTAAAGGAACAAAAATAATAACGACAGTTGCTGTTATTGCCATTGTCATAATTACTAATATACTTTGGCGAGACAAATAAGCTAATTTCACGGCATTTCATAATATATATATATATATATATATATATATATATATATATATATATATATATATATATATATATACACACACACACACAATTTGCGTGTGTGTTTACATGTGTGTATAGATAGTTTCCAAAAAGAGACCCGGATGTAATCAAGGAAGTCGACCATGTTGTAGGTCAGCTGCGTGTATTTAGGTGCCACAATAGGTCAAACAGAGACGGCAAATCGTAGTACTCAGTCCCCGTTGTTACGGACAATCTGGGAGATGAAACTCAAAAGATTAGTGAAAGGAGGATAAACAGGGCTCAGTTTTAGCCGTCAAGGGATACGAAAATCTTCTCAGATAACTTCATTAGTGATGAGTGTTATCAATTGTTAGTGTAATTAAGGAACTCCTGGGGCATAAATATTTCACAAAGTAATTCATTAACAGCCATGCGTTCTGTCAAATGATAGATGATACAGAGCCGCTAGGAAGTTATTTTGGTCAAATCTTTAAAACTTGAAGTAGTGGATAGTAAATATCAAAAGTGCAAAAAAGGGCTAGTGTTATCGAAAATAACCTCCCCCCCCCCTACTGGGTTAGTTCTATATCCCTGGATGAGGTGGGACTGTAAATTTAACAAAATACATGAACTAAAAGGCGGACCCTCGGCAACGGACAACCTGCAAACGAAATCAACTTTAAAACAGTCGACAATGAGGTCCAAAATTCATACAAGGACAAGAAATGAGAGTTTAAAAAAACCGTCGAAAACTCCCATGACATCAGTCCCTAAATGTGTCATCGTTTCGCTCACAAAAAAAAAAAAAACCTTATTTGCGCAACTTATTTCGCTTATTCGACTTCTGCAATATCGATATTCACATGAACTACAATATTTCATATGTCCTAAATCGCATTCACCACTTAAATCTATGGGGGCATATTTATTAAATCGCATCTCAAAGTATAAAAAAGGCAACTATTCCTTTGTTATTTACAAGTTTCAGTTTATTTTTTACATATCTTTCACGCACCGCAGGCTCCAGAGATTAATAGTGATACATTTTCTGTTTGTGAATTGTCCTTGCTTGCAATTTCTCGTGAGATGGTTCATCATTCCTTAGAATAACGACGAAATTTGATATTTCCTTTGTCTACAATGGTTGACCTAAAAGACGGCTTATCAGATGCTCGTCTGCTGTGACGTCATAGAAAGTGGGCAGAGAACATTTGTGCAGTCGTATTATACTCTTATGGGAACCTGAACTAATCTAGTAAGACATGAATGCCCTCATACTGAAAAAAATAAAAAACAATAAATGAATCCTTTCTGTGTATATTCTATCAAGGCGGAGTGCGAAAGCTGTCAACCTGACTTGAAGGCATCCTCAACCAAGCAACATACGACAGATGAAAAAGATTACAGCAAACAAATGAAAATGATATTAATCTACTAAGTCCAGGTCTATACACCCTTGCCACTACTATGCGCACATTGTTCAAAAGAGATTAAACGGAGATACTGAAGATTTTCAGTCATTTAAGGTAATATCCTTGTCCTCTTCTTGGTTGAACCAGTAAATGGGTTACTCCACGACAGCTGTTTCTAATCTGAAGATCAACGTTGCCCAAATATAATGACTCTTATGTGCATAAGATGTTTGTACTTCTTTGACGTAGTCTGCTTGAGAATGTCATAAAGGTCCCAGATCTTGCAATCCGGACTATCTGATTCATTGTGGCCATACACGCAGTTTATCCAAGCATGTATGTGTATATACAAAATAGTCTTCCAGTTCTGGAAGAGAGAGAGAGAGAGAGAGAGAGAGAGAGTTGGGAGAGGGGTGGGTGGGCTGGTTGGGGGGGGGGGGGGTGGTTGGGGGGGGGGGGGGGGGGTGTTTCCTGTGTATAACAAGCATACAGACAAAACCGGAGCACAAGCCACCGGCGAAGCAATGATTGATTGCTCTTCATGTTAACGCAAATTCTCGCTCGTCGCTCCAGTCAACTGTGATGTGTAGCAATATGTATTCCAAAGCGTTTAATCGACAAAATGGAATGTTTATTCAACGTAAAAAAAAAAAGGAAGGATCAACGCAAGATGCACTATGATTTATCAAATATTTTGTTTATTTTTAAATGCAAAGGATAACCATTGTAAAAATTTATTTTTAATTTTCAATTTGCTTACAGAAAGATTGCCAGATGTTTTTAGCACTGAGACAATGGTGGAAGAAGTGTGCAGAATGAGAAGGAAAAGGTAACTATATCTGGGGACGAATGAATGGGGAAGGTGTATCAAAATTATATCAGGGTGACCCTCCTCATAAATAGAGAGCAAAAAGTGTTAATTCGTGGATTGTATTGAGTGCTATATCCCAAGCAGAAACAGTAAAATTGTAATAAGGAAAAGAAATGAGAGTGCTGTTTGGCTCTGGGAAGCTTGAAAGGATACTTGTGCTGGGTGGTCTACATGCACAAGTGTTTTAGACAAAGACGTGAAATTATAGGCAGGTAATGAGTAAATAAAAATGTACTGAGCTATCTGGAAACAATGTGGAATGGAGACTGGTTGTTGGAAATATATGGGTTCAAAAAAAATGCTTATAACAAACTTGGGAAAGAGGAAAAAGTGGGAAAAGTTTGTTAGATTAAATGTCAGCACAAAACAGATGGAAGAGTAAGTTAACGAATATAATAAATGAATTTCTATGCAGCAAATTTATCAGTTGTTAACATAGTGTATCATATTTCATTTGATACGTTTGCCTTTTTAAAATTTTTCTTTCCTTAACAGAGGGGTGGATGGAGATGAGTGCAATCATTATTTGGTTAAGTAAAAGTAAAGTTAGATAGCTGCAAAAGTAATTATGACATTACTTTAATAAATGCAATAAGTAAAATGTAAAAACACAACGTGGGACGAAAAATGGGCTAGGGTTAGACGTAAAAGATGAAAGAAAAAAAATTGAAGAATGTCAAATGATCCAGGACGGAGTTACGGAGTTTACAGGGAGCATGTGTGGTTTTAGGAGAGTAGGGAGAGGGGGGAGGAAATACGAAATTAATGCCAAACAGGTGTTCGGGTGCAACTGCAAGACAGAAAGGAAGATCGTGAACATGAATACGCGATGATGGCTAAGGAGGTCAAGAGAAAGATGAGAGATAAAGAAATGTATAATAGAAAAGAGAAGGGAGAAGGTGAAAAAGAATGACCGAAAATAAGAAGCTTTATACAAGGAGGTAAATGAATAGAGAGGGATTAATGAGCTAATGGTTCTCAGAAAAAAAAGATGGAATTGGATATATCCGGTTTGCAGATGGTGCAGCCCTAGGTCTAGTGGTGAATATTTTGAGGATTAGTTGAAATTGGAAGACAGACCAGAAACGTAGCCTAATCATTCAAAATGATACAAGAGAGTAAGGGGTTAGCCTCAGGTTGAGAATGTTTGTGGAAGTGAATACTGAGAATGTTATAGGGGCAACTAGCAGCTTGTACCCATCCTCCTTTGGACATGTTATCGAATAACATTCAGGTTCTAAATACCTGGACCTCCATCTTTCCCAGCCAATGCTACTAAACGCATCGCATCACTGACTGCTCAGTCAGGCACCTACTGGGCCGACGGCAGGCGCATCATGTTGCGACAGTTTGCTCGAGAATGATTCATCGCGAGGCCTGCCTTAAACGGTCCTTGATAAAACTCAGCCTATAGCTAAACTCTGATGTTCATGTTCAATGCGTTTGTAGTTATGGTACCACATCTGAATTCAGCAGGTCCATCTTTGACCCTTTGGGCCCTAATTCCCAAAGGGGGTGCTGCACCCTGTGCTCTCAGGTCAGGGTAGGTAGGCTACCATCCCCTTCTCCCCTGGTCAGTATGTTGAAAGGGCGTAGGCCTCCTGGTTCCTAATATTGTGGGAATCTCTCGGGCCCTCATTCCTAGGGAGGGTTGTCCCCCCTTACTACTGAGGGTCCCTTATAGCCCTCCATATTGTGGGGAGCCTGTTATACCTATAGAAACACGTCTACATTAAAAATGAAGGGTAAGATAAAGTGGGGTTATGACTCCCAAATAAAGTTTTAAGAAATGAGGGGGTATGAAAAAAATGGGGTATGACCCCGACTTTGGATGTTGATTAAACCTTCCTTGGCGGGAGGGGAGTCAATAGTATAAATTTGGCAGCCCTAGCTTTCATGGTCTGGCGTGCATAGCAAACAAACAAACATAGAGACGGACATACAAAGAGAGAAATTGCGTCTTACATACTTATATAGATTTAGCGGTCTGATGACTGAAAGACACCAGGAGTTGACTGGATCACAAGGCAGATAATGTAGTATAGTGGTGAGAATGAGATAAAGTAGTTTGGCATGGTGTGTAAAGCAATTCTGGTTAGCTTACGTGAAATGATGGACCAAAACGTTTTGAATAGTTCGTTCATATGGAAAGAATGGAGGATAATAGGCAGGTGTAAATGTATCGTTCAAAAATGCCAAGAAAGGAAAAGTAGAGGAAAAATCT
>NC_061088.1:31334569-31342069 GCF_015104395.2 Macrobrachium nipponense | reverse complement strand
TCTAGTCTCTGAGAACTTTATATACCAGTCTTTAATGATTTTAACTTCTGATGGATCTCGTCAATACTACTTTCTGAACTTGCGTTGAACTACAACATGTGATTTTGTTTCGTGGTACCATAAAACACACTGGAAGTTCTCCAGCAATGACACCATTAATGCTATTCTTGACTCGGCTGACGGATAGAGTGATCACAGTGGCATCTGTAAGCAAACAAAAGAAACTTTAGTAATTGCTCAACAGAATGTGAAAGTTGTACGGTCATATCCACAATAATTTTAAAGTTATCAATTCTATTAATCAAGGAATGACTTATGGACACCCTATATATATATAGTTATATTTATTGATCTCCTCGTCTACCCAGCATTTAGTTAAATATTTTGATTGCTAGAAAAGCAGCCATTTTCCCCAAAACAGCTGACTTCAAAGGGAAAAATGCCAGCCAGAGATAGGAATTTCCTGTTAGAGAGGGGGAATATAGACTCTTGTCAGCCTTAGGGACGCATCCCAAAGGGAGGTGTGTAGCTAGCTAGGTACTTATTAGGCCTATGTCTAAGCTCCATTTTCCTGTGAACCCTTTGTTGGCCGTATGTTCTGTTTCCAGGATGCCCTGCTCTTGGGAGGATAAGCTGAACCCATCCCCCATGAAACACACCTGCATTTGATCTCAGACCGCTCCAAGCAGTGACCTCGGACGGATGTCTCAGCCTTCCCATTAGGCCTCCCACGGCGTTACTGGCACGCCCAGGCCTGAGACAAAACCGACATCGCACTCTACAAAGGTCCACTTACTATGGCATCCAGGTACGTCTTGTGAATCAGTCATATTGCCAGTTCTTTCCCTCCTAGTCACAACTCCTCCCCATTTTCAAAATTCAAACTCCTAATTCTCAAATGAACATTCCTTTGTTCCTTTCACTCCCTCGTGGCCGCATGCCTCCCTTTTGTGATCGTCCCAGACAAATGAAGTCATTGAATATTTCATTTAACACTAAGAGTTCCTCCCCAGTGTGTTAGACAAAGTGAGTACTGTAACTTGTGCAAGAACTCTTTAATTCATTTGTGTCTAATCTGGGATCTTTTTCAGATTTACTGAGTCATGTGTCCAAGTCTTCGCGCCCGCAAGTGCTGCATTACCGCAAGATAATATGAATAATTTTGAAAACCAGCTTTTACATGAATCTCATTTTAGCCAACTATCCCCTTGTGAGAGATAATATTAGTCCCCGTGTGGACAAGCTGCATTTACTCTTTCTCCAGGCCAGTAAACGGCCTCTTGTAAATAAATGTATGTAAAGTAATTATCTGAGTTTTCTGGCGACTTTTTTCTCTAAAAATAATAATATCAAAACCCACCTTTTTTAAGGTAAGTTAAAATCCAGTTACCTTGCCTTTCCATATAATATTTTTCCTTTACGTTTTGGGCCACACGAGGCCAGCTCATACGTAAGAATATATATATATATATATATATATATATATATATATATATATATATAATATATATTATACAGAGAGAGAGAGAGAGAGATTATTCTAATCAGTAAGTCCATTAAAGTAAATTGTGATAGTCCTGCTAGAAAAAGAAAACACTAGAGTTCACCGAGCATGAATAAATAATGTTTCCATTACACTCATACATACAAATATACATACATGCATACGTGGCGAGTACTCAAAATTCCGTGGATGCCAGAACAGAGGAAGGCACAGGCAGACAGCGCTAGTTAATATTGGCAAATAAAAACGCCAATTTCGAGTCGGTATCTTTGAACACTTTGAACAATCAATCATAACAAACAGCTCACTTTACTACGAGCATTTATTGCCATTCGCGACTCACATTCCTGCAGATGCAACCATTTGCATTCCTTGTCCAAAGGAAGCCAGCCGATCGAATCACGAAAAACTCGTAACTAGCACTGCCTTTCTACATCATTTGTCTAATATATAGCATACACATCATGCAACAGTTTACTGTCTTCATTGTGTCATTTTATTTCTCTTCTAATATTCACTCTCATACAATAAACATCATTCGATCACTTACGAATTATTTCATACTTTTGACTACGATAATAAATGTTTTGCTAACGTTCCCTATCATATTTTGAATATTCTCACAAGGACGCATATAGTACTATCATGGAATCGAGACGATACATGACAACGAAGCCGTTTTCTTTGAAAGTTGGAAAAATGCTAGTTTATGCAAGCTTATGAAATTTAAATATAAAAACAATTAGTAATATTTAGAACTTGTGAACAACTGCAAACACTGAAATATTAGTCAGTGTGTACTTATAAGGCACACACAACATTATGTACAAATATTTTTCTTCAACACTGAGCCATTTCCCGTAAAAGGATGTCGATTTGGAGGAAAAACAACTATCATTCCCACATTCAATCTTTAGACGGATGAATCGCGGATGACTCCCTAAGGCAATATATATATATATATATATATATATATATATATATATATATATTATATATATATATATATATATATATAATATATATAACTGCAGAGATGCTAAAAGCAGGAGGACGAAGGATGATAGAGGCATTAAGAGTTGTTTTTAGCATAGTTTTGGAGAACAGAGGTGGTACAAGTGATTGGAAAAAGGCAATTATTATGATCCAATATATAAAAATAAGGGAAGCAAAGGGATGTGGTAACTATCGGGGCATAAGTTTACTGTCAGTCCCAGGGAAGATATTCATGAGAGTAATACTTAACAGAATAAGACCTATAGTAGAAGAGAAACTTAGAGAACAGCAGTGTGGTTTTAGAAGTGGAAGGTCAACAGTGGATCAAATTTTCACCTTAAGACAGATAATTGAGAAGAGATGGGAGTATGCAAAGCCATATTCTGTGCTTTTATAGACTTGGAGAAAGCGTATGATTCAGTATGGAGAGATGGAATGTGGAGAGTGGCAGAACACTATGGTATACCACTGAAAGTGATAAGGATACTAAAGAACTGTACCAAGAGTGTGCAGCTGTGTACAGCTGGATGGACAGCAAAGTGAATGGTTCCCAGTTGGAAGTGGGCTAGACAGGGATGTAGGTTAGTGTCACCCACCTTGTTTAATGTAATATATTGACCATATAATAGAGAAGAGTGATGGAGAATGAAACAGAGGGGCTAGTATTGGTGGAGAAGTTTTTATGGATTTGGACTTTGCTGATGATGTTGCGTTGGTTGCTGATACGTTGCTGGTGCTGTGGTAGGTATGGTAATGAGGATGGAGACAGAGACACAGAATTTTGGCTTGAACATCAGCACAAAGAAGAGCGAGATCATGGTTGTGAGTAACTGGATGATGATTGGGTGCACATGGAGGATATGACAATCAGAGGACAGGAACTCAAGCAAGTTGAGAAGTTTGTTTACTTGGGAAGTGTGGTAACAGCAGACGGGAGGCAAGTTGAAGATATACAAAGAAGAAAACTAGGAGCAGCAAGAACTTTTGAGGTTCTGAGAAAAAACGTTTGGTCGAGGCATGAAATCAGCTTGAGAACTAAGATGAGAATATTCAATGCAGTAGTACTACCAGTCCTGATGTATGGCTCGTCCACCTGGGCACTGACCAGAACAGAGGAGAAAAGGTTGGATGCTTTGAGATGAAGCTGCTGAGAAGAATACTTGGCATTAAATGGGATGATATGTTAGAAATGAAGACATCAGGGTGAGATTGAGGCAAAAGGCCAGTCAGTACCAGGTTGTTGAGGGGAAGGCTGAAATGGTTTGGACATGTTGAGAGGATGGAAGAGAATAGAGACCCCAGGAGAGCACTGAGAGTAGTACAAATAGGAAGAAGACCGCTGGGTAGACCAAGAACGAGGTGGATAGACATAATTGTCAGGGATCTTGAGGATGAAATCCAAAACTTAGAGGAAGCGAGGGAAATGGCTCGATAGAGACAGATGGAGAGAAACTGTATCAGCCTTATGCCACTGGCCAGTGGCGGGAAGATATCTAATCTAATCTATATATATATATAATATATATATATATATATATATATATATATATATCTATATATATATATATATATATATATATATATATATATATATAATCACTTTAACACATGATTTGTTTGTCAAAACAAAAAATAAACTTACAACATAAAGAATTTGCTTGTACTTTTTTTTCCCCTTCAGCTTTTCCCACTTCTAAATGGGGTCGCTGTTTCTAGTCAGCCTGCTCCATCTTCCTCTGTCCTGTACATCTTGTTCTCTTAGACCCTTTTCCTTCGTGCCATTCAACAATTTATCTTTCCACCTGAACTTTGGCCTTCCCCTCCCTCTTCTGCTCTCCACCTCCATTTTCATAGCCCTCTTACATACGTGTTCATCTTCTCTCCTCATGACATGACCAAACCATTTCAGTCTTCTTTCCTGAGCTTTTTTTTTTTTGAAACCTCTTATACTTTGACTGTCCCCCTGATAAATTCATTCCGGATCTTATCTCTTTTTGTGACACCAAACATCTGCTTGTACTACCACATAATAATGATATGAAAAATATCCCCCTCTTCTTAAGAATTTTGGAGTTAATGCCGCATCTAAGAACAATAAAACCATGGTTCGTGTTATAAAGAACTCTCCTGACAATACTAAAGGGTGTGCGTATAAAGTTCCATGTAATTCTTGTGACAACTTTTATGTTGGTCAAACTGGTACGACACGGAAAAAGAGAATGGAACAGAATGAAAAGTGTGCAAGATGTGCACAGGTGAAAAATGGGTTTTTATACATGTCAGTGAGAACAATCATACTATCAATTAGGAATGGCGAAAAAAGATAAGTGTATTCTGATAATGCAACGGAAAGGATTATAATTGAATCTAGCTTTATAAATGAAAGTTATGGCTATAATATGAATATCAGTCAAGGCAAGTAAAAACTAGATGTTATAAATTGAAAAGAAAGGGTCAAATGTTGAAATTTAAAGGAAGGCAGTCAGAAGATGAGTATGGAAAAAGGATGATTATATTTACAAACACAGTACGAGATCGCCAGCATGAATAATTTTTTCGCCCCTTTCCCTTGAGAACTGTGTGGATTTGTGGTCTCCAACGGTCTGTTTGTTTGTCTTTACTGTCCCTTGAGTATATATTGTGATTTCTACCACTAGCACTAAAGAGTTTTATCGCCACTCCCACTTTGACACCTGTCAGGTGTGGATTCGTAGCCTCTAACAGTTGTATTTGTTTTTTCGTACTTTCTCTGTAGTATTTATATCATGAATTTTGCCACTATGCAATAGTGCTTCATTAATGGCTTGGAAATAAAGCCGAAACCGGTCCAGCCTACACCCCACTGGGTAATGTGTATATATATATATATATATCGATATATATATATATATATATACATATATATATGTGTGTGTGTGTATGTGTGTGTGTGTGTGTGTGTGTGTCGGGTGTTTATTCTCACTCAACATTTCCAGTGGAGTTATAGTACTGCTCAATTTAGTCTTAATCGTCTTAGGACTTAAGACCTCAAATGACGTCGACAGAAAAAATAAATTAAAACAGTGAGACCTGAAAAAACAACAAATAAATACTACCTTCTTTTCACAATCAACTGCATAAATCTATGATTGCTTTCGCTGTCAACAACGGACAACTACGCACAGTACTAATATATCTGGGTTAAATTCCTATCCGCATGACGTAGCATAATATTGTAATTATAAAGCAGAATACCAAAGGAAACTGTGCCAAAATTAGGAACAAATGCCCATTAAGACTATCTCATTTAACCTCAGCAATTATAGAATGTACCTGAGTTTTCTTGTTACTATTCATTATCATCAATTCAAAGCCTCACGCATACGGGATCTTTAGTAACGTCTGGAAGAATCGATAAAACAAAGCAACCTTCAACACCTCCTGGCTGAGCCTCACGAATACACAACAAAATTCCACGAAAAAAGAAAAGAACGGGAACACAAACAGGAAGAAACAAAAATGAAAAAGAAAAATGATTATAATCCTGAAAAAAGCCAATTGCTGAAAAAAAAAAGTAAACTGAAACGATACCTCCCGCGAATGACTTCCAATTGATTTACCTTTTCTCTCTTCTCTTTCCATCGGAATTGGAAATCAGCCATTGTTGCGAAGTTTGAAAGAGCGGCGCTTTAATGCAATACACTCTCAGCGGCACCTGCTCTACCTCGCCTCTAAAAGACGGCCTTTTCAAAGCAGGGGAAATGGTGGAGGCGGCAAAAGAAAGAAAGAAAGAAAGAGAAAAAAAAAGCTTACACACACACACACACACACTCAGAGGACGGAGTATAAACGGAAGAATTTGAGAAGATTGATGGTTGGAAATACCAAGAGGAAGAAAAAGGGAAGAGTGAAAAAGAAGAACAGGAGAAGGGTGAAGAGGAATAACGCGAGAAGGAGATGAGAGGTAGAGCGGGCTAGCGGAAGAAAGAATAAATTGAAATGATCAACAGGAATGACAGCGTCATGAGAGTTTGCTTTGCTTTCCCAATCAGATAAAGAAGGGGAGTGTGGTGGCAATTTTACTTTTAGATGAAAATAAAGAAAAAGTGATTCTGTTTGTAATACAAGACTAAAGACATACATATATTATATAATGAATGGTCTATGGACTGTTAGTGTTAAACCTCCAACAGTAATTTCACAGATATAAACAAACACACCACACACACACACACACACACATATATATATATATATATATATATTATATAATATATATATATATACATATATATATATATATATATATATATATATATATATATACATATATTATATTATATATATATATAATATATATTATATAATAGTATATATATATATATATATATATATATATATATATATATATATATACATACACAATGTGTTAGATGGATAAATACATATACTTCTACCTTACCAATTTGCAGAAAATCTGTATGGGAAGAGGCTGCTACAGTAGATTCACAGCAACCGTTTCATTTGATGTCTTCGGCAGCCCCTTACGACGCTCCTGATTGGCTGTTGATAAGCCAATCACAGGGTTGGAAAATTATATATATATATTATATATATATATATATATATATATATATATATAATATATATATAATTTTCTTCTGAATTTATAAACACATCGTTGTTTCTCTTTTCACAAGCAATTCGTTTAGCAGAAAAATGTCTTGAATTAAAAGGAAGTGTCAAGTAAAAGTTACCAAAACGTATAAGTCCTCTAAAAGTGGTCTTAGCTATGTATAAAGACGAAACCGGTCAGTATTTACATTCATGTTTCATTTCATTTCCCCTGTAGTACCCGTGCATATCTAAATCATGTGACTATAAAAGTGCATTTTCTTTAATAAAGATTAGGTGACATATATTAGGATGAGTACTTACCATTAAATGTTATTCTTTTCATTCTTCTTACTTGCATTCTACGATCTGGAAGATAAAAAAAATTTGTTTGTTTGTATGCTGTC
>NC_061088.1:31306296-31334069 GCF_015104395.2 Macrobrachium nipponense | reverse complement strand
GACAGCATACAACATATTTTGTTTTTATTTTCCAGATCGTAGATGCAAGTAAGAAGAATGAAAAGAATAATAACATTCAATGGTAAGTACTCATCCTATATATGTCACCTAATGTTGTTATTAAGAAATGCAACTTTTATTTAGTCACATGATTTAGATATGGGCACGGGTACTACAAAAGGGAAAGGAACATGAATGTAAATACTGACCGGGTTTCGTCTTTATAGCTAAGAAACTTTTAGAGGACTTATACGTTTTTGGTAACTTTTACTTGACACTCCTTTTAATTCAAGAGATTTTTCTGCAAAACGAATTGCTTGTGAAAAGATAGTTTGGCAAATATCATCACAATAATGTTGCTGAGAAACAACGCTGCGTTTATAAATTCAGAAGAAAATTTTATATATATATATATATATATATTATATATATATATATATATATATATATATATATATAATGAATTTGTACGTGGTTCAGTGGTTATCGACCTTACCCTCCCTAACAAGTCAGAGACCCTCCGGGAACGAATCCCGTGAAGATGAAAAATGAAAACGACTGGACAGTTTCCTGGAAAATCGTTATGGTTCGTTGGCTTGAGGAGTTGAGCTATAGTAGATTCACATCAATGTGCATTTGATGTCTAGGCCAGTCCCTTACGACGCTCCTGATGGCTGTTGATAAAGCCAATGACAGGGCTGGAAAATCTCAGTCTCTCGAGAGAGTTCACATAGGCCAGATGTATGTTTCACCTCTCCTGAGGGATACTTTTGAAAGACGTATCTCTCAGGAGGGGTGGAACATAGATCCTATCCATGTGTACTCTCGAGAGAGACTGAGATTTTCCAAACCCTGTATTGGCTTATCAACAGCCAATCAGGAGCGTTGTAAGGACTGCCTAAGACATCAAATGCACGGTTGATGTGAATCTACTACAGCAGTCTCTTCCCATACAGGTTTTCTGCAAATTAGTAAGGTAGAAGTATCCATCTAACACATTATATATATATATATATATATATATATATATATATATATATATATATATATATATGTGTGTGTGTGTGTGTGCGTGTTTATATCTGTGAAATTACTATTGGAGGTTTAACACTATCAGTCCATAGACCATTCATTATATAATATATGTATGTCTTTAGTCTTGTATTACAAACAGAATCACTTTTTCTTTTATTTTCATCTAAAAGTAAAATTGCCACCACACTCCCCTTCTTTATCTGATTGGGAAAGCAAAGCAAACTCCCGTGACGCTGTCATTCCTGTTGATCATTTCAATTTATTCTTTCTCCTTGCTAGCCCGCTCTACCTCTCATCTCCTTCTCGCGTTATTCCTCTTCACCCTTCTCCTGTTCTTCTTTTTCACTCTTCCCTTTTTCTTCCTCTTGGTATTTCCAACCATCAATCTTCTCAAATTCTTCCGTTTATACTCCGTCCTCTGAGTGTGTGTGTGTGTGTGTGTGTGTGTGTAAGCTTTTTTTTTCTTTCTTTCTTTCTTTCTTTTGCCGCCTCTGCCATTTCCCCTGCTTTGAAAAGGCCGTCTTAGAGGCGAGGTAGAGCAGGTGCCGCTGAGAGTGTATTGCATTAAAGCGCCGCTCTTTCAAACTTCGCAACAATGGCTGATTTCCAATTCCGATGGAAAGAGAAGAGAGAAAAGGTAAATCAATTGGAAGTCATTCGCGGGAGGTATCGTTTCAGTTTACTTTTTATTCAGCAATTGGCTTTTTTTCAGGATTATAATCATTTTTCTTTTTCATTTTTGTTTCTTCCTGTTTGTGTTCCCGTTCTTTTCTTTTTTCGTGGAATTTTGTTGTGTGTTCGTGAGGCTCAACCAGGAGGTGTTGAAGGTTGCTTTGTTTTATCGATTCTTCCAGATTACTAAAGATTCCGTATGCGTGAGGCTTTGAATTGATGATAATGAATAGTAACAAGAAAACTCAGGTACATTCTATAATTGCTGAGGTTAAATAAGATAATCTTGATGGGCATTTGTTCCTAATTTTGGCACAGTTTCCTTTGGTATTCTGCTTTATAATTACGTCATGCGGATAGGAATTTAACCCAGAAACATTAGTACTGTACGTAGTTGTCTGTTTTTGACAGCGAAAGCAATCCATAGACTTATGCAGTTGATTGTGAAAAGAGGGTATTATTTAGTTTTTTTTTTCTGGTCTCACTGTTTTAATTTATTTTTTCTGTCGACGTCATTTGAGGTCTTAAATCCTAAGACGATTAAGACTAAATTGAGCAGTAATATAACTCCACTGGAAATGTTGAGTGAGAATAAACACCCGACACACACACACATACACACACACATATATATATATTATCTATAATACACATTACCACAGGTGAAAAAAATAGCGATTGGGTGTAGGCTGGACCGGTTTCGGCTTTATTTCCAAGCCATTAATGAAGGACTGTTGCATAGTGGCAAAATTCTTGATATAAATACTACAGAGAAAGTACGAAAAAACAAATACAACTGTGAGAGGCTACGAATCCACACCTGACAGGTGTCAAAGTGGGAGTGGCGATAAAACTCTTTAGTGCTAGTGGTAGAAATCACAATATATACTCAAGGGACAGTAAAGACAAACAAACAGACCGTTGGAGACCACGAATCCACACAGTTGTCAAGGGAGAGGAGTGAAAAAATTATTCATGCTGGCGATCTTGTACTGTGTTTGTAAGTAAATATAATCATCCTTTTTCCATGCTCATCTTCTGACTGGCTTCCTTTAAATTTCAACATTTGACCCTTTCTTTTCGATTTATATGATCTAGTTTTTACTTGCCTTGGCTGATATTCATATTATAGCCATAACTTTCATTTATAAAGCTAGATTCAATTATAATCCTTTCCGTTGCATTATCAGAATACACTATCTTTTTTGGCTATTCCCAATTGATAGTATGATTGTTCTCACTGACATTTATAAAAACTCCCTTTTCACCTGTGCATATCTTACACATTTTTCATTCTGCTCCATTCTCTTTTTCCGTGTCGTACCAGTTTGACCAACATAAAAGTTGTCACAAGAATTACATGGAACTTTATATGCACACCCTTTAGTATTGTCAGGAGAGTTCTTTATAACACGAACCAAGGTTTTATTGTTCTTAGATGCGGCATTAACTCCAAAATTCTTAAGAAGAGGGGGATATTTTTCATATCATTATTATGTGGTAGTACAAGCAAATGTGTGGTGTCACATAAAGAGATAAGATCCGGAATGAATTGATCAGGGCGACAGTCAAAGTATGCGAGGTTTCAAAAAAAAAAGCTCAGGAAAGAAGACTGAAATGCTTTGGTCATGTCATGAGGAGAGAAGATGAACACGTATGTAAGAGGGCTATGAACATGGAGGTGGAGAGCAGAAGAGGGAGGGGAAGGCCAAAGTTCAGGTGGAAAGATAAATTATTGAATGGCACGAAGGAAAAGGGTCTAAGAGAACAAGATGTACAGGACAGAGGAAGATGGAGCAGGCTGACTAGAAACAGCTGAAGGGAAAAAAGAAGTACAAGAAAATTCTTTATGTTGTAAGTTTATTCTTTGTTTTGACAAACAAATCGTGTGTTAAGTGATTAATATATATATATATATATATATATATAGTATAATATATATATATATATATATATATATATATCTTGCCTGAGGGAGTCATCCGCGATTCATCCGTCTAAAGATTGAATGTGGGAATGATAGTTGTTTTTCCTCCAAATCGACATCCTTTTACGGGAAATGGCTCAATGTTGAAGAAAAATATCTGTACATAATGTTGTGTGTGCCTTATAAGTACACACTGACTAATATTTCATTGTGTGCAGTTGTTCACAAGTTCTAAATATTACTAATTGTTTTTATATTTACATTTCATAAGCTTGCATAAACTAGCATTTTTCCAACTTTCAAACAAAACGGCTTCGTTGTCATGTATCGTCTCAATTCCATGATAGTACTACTATATGCGTCCTTGTGAGAATATTCAAAATATGATAAGGAACGTTAGCAAAACATTTATTATCGTACAGTCAAATGTATGAAATAATTCGTAACTGATCGGATGATGTTTATTGTATGAGAGTGAATATTAGAAGAGAAATAAAATGATAGATTGAAGACAGTAAACTGTTGCATGATGTGTATACTATATATTAGACAAATGATGTAGAAAGGCAGTGCTAGTTACGAGTTTTTCGTGATTCGATCGGCTGGCTTCCTTTGAACAAGGAATGCAAATGGTTGCATCTGCAGGAATGTGAGTCGCGAATGGCAATAAATGCTCGTATGTAAAGGTGCTGTTTGTTATGATTGATTGTTCAAAGTGTTCAAAGATACCGACTCGAAATTGGCGTTTTTATTTGCCAATATTAACTAGCGCTGTCTGCCTGTGCCTTCCTCTCTTCTGGCATCCACGGAATTTTGAGTACTCGCCACGTATGCATGTATGTATATATGTATGTATATTTGTATGTATGTGTGTAATGGGAACATTTTATTTGTTTCATGCTCGGTGAATTCTAGTGTTTTCTTTTTCTAGCAGGACTATCACAATTCACTTTAATGGACTTACTGATTAAGAATAATCTCTCTCTCTCTCTCTCGGCCTCTCTCTCTCTCTCTCTCTCTCTCTCTGTATATATATATATATATATATATATATATATATATATATATATATATATATATATAGTATATATATATATCTATATATATATATACATAGATATATAATATATATATATATATATATATATACATACATATTATATATATATATATATATATATATATACTATATATATATGTTATATATGTATATATATATTATATATATATTATATATATATATATATATATTCTTACATATGAGCCGGCCTCGTGTGGCCCAAAACGTAAAGGAAAAATATTATAAGGAAAGGCAAGGTAACTGGATTTTAACTTACCTTAAAAAAGGAGGGTTTTGATATTATTATTTTTAGAGAAAAAGGTCGCCAGAAAACTTAGCTAATTACTTTACATATATTTATTTACAAGAGGCCGTTTACTGGCCTGGAGAAAGAGTAAATGCAGCTTGTCCACACGGGGACTAATATTATCTCTCACAAGGGGATAGTTGGCTAAAATGAGATTCAAGCAAAAGCTGGTTTTCAAAATTATTCATATTATCTTGCGGTAATGCAGCACTTGCGGGCGCGAAGACTTGGACACGTGACTCAGCAAATCTGAAAAAGATCCCAGATTAGACACAAATGAATTAAAGATTTCTTGCATAAGTTACAGTACTCACTTTGTCTAACACACTGGGGAAGAACTCTTAGTGTTAAATGAAATATTCAATGACTTCATTTGTCTGGGACGATGACGAAAGGAGATGGGCGGCCACGAGGCAGTGAAAGGAACAAAGGAATGTTCATTTGAGAATTAGGAGTTTGAATTTTGAAAATGGAGAGTAGTTGTGACTAGGAAGGAAAGAACTGGCAATATGAATGATTCACAAGATGTACCTGGATGCCATAGTAAGTGGACCTTTGTAGAATGAGGCGTCGGCTTTGTCTCAGGTCTGGCCGTGCCAGTAACGCCGTGGGAGGCCTAATGGGAAGGCTGAGACATCCGTCCAAGGTCACGGTTTGGAGCGGACTGAGATCAAATGCAGGTGTGTTTCATGGGGGATGGGTTCAGCTTATCCCCCCAAGAGCAGGGCATCCTGGAAACAGAACATACGGCCAGCAAAGGGTTCACAGGAAAAAGGAGCTTAGACGTAGGCCTAATAAGTACCTAGCTAGCTACACACCTCCCTTTGGGATATGTCCCTAAGGCTGACAAGAGTCTATATTCCCCCTCTCTAACAGGAAATTCCTATCTCTGGCTGGCATTTTCCCCTTTGAAGTCAGTTGTTTTGGGGAAAATGGCTGCTTTTCTAGCAATCAAAATATTTAACTAAATGCTGGGTAGACGAGGAGATCAATAAATGTAACAATATATATATATATATATATTTTATATATATATATAGGATATATATATAATATATATACTATATTTATGTATATTATATATATATATATTATATATATATATATATAGGGTGTCCATAAAGTCATTCCTTGATTAATAAAATTGATAACTTTAAAATTATTGTGGATATGACCGTACAACTTTCACATTCTGTTGAGCAATTACTAAAATTTCTTTTGTTTGCTTACAGATGCCACTGTGATCACTCTATCCGCCAGCCGAGTCAAGAATAGCATTCAACGCAAGTTCAGAAATGAGTATTGAGATCCATCAGAAGTTAAAATCATTAAAGACTGGTATATAAAGTTCACAGAGACTGGAAGTGTTGAAGACCGTAAGAGAAGCGGTAGACCCAGAGTGAGTGATGCATCCGTTGTTGCTTTGCACAACAGAATGGCCACCACGTTCACCAAACCTTACCCTTTTTTATTTTTTCTTATGGTGTTATATCAAGGATAAAGTGTACAGTACACCAGTACCTTATGTTGAGACCTTAAAAGCAAGGATAACAGCAGCTTTAGCAACGGTAACTATGGAGATGTTGGAGAATACCTGGCGTGAGATACAATTTCGCTTAGATGTCCTCTGGGCAACAAAGGGGCACATGTTAGAATTTTATAGTAATGTAAAAAAAAAACTTTAGTCGTTGTTGCTGAAATTGGAAAAAACCTTATACCTCTGCCTAATATGGTTTGTGTGTAATAAAGGTCTGAAATCCTGGAAAGACTTTATGGACACCCTATATATATATATATATATATATATATATATATATATATATATATAGTGTGTGTGTGTGTGTGTGTGTGTGTGTGTATGTATATATATATATATATATATATATATATATATATATATATATATATATATACATAATGTCTATGTGTAATGGGAGCGTTATAATTTATCCAGGATCAGTGAACTACTGTATTTTCTTTGTAGCAATAATTATCTCACTGTAATTTAACAGGCTTTCTAACCAAAAGAAAATTTCTCTCTCTCTCTCTCTCTCTTCTCTCTCTCTCTCTCTCTCTCTCTCTCTCTCTCCTCTCTCTCTCTCTCTCTCTCTCTCTCTCTCAGTAAACCTTAAACCCCGACAATATTAAATGCTGCGTATTATGATTCACAGACGAGCCTCCGTGACATCATTCCGTCATAGATACGTGTAAGTGACTCATTATTCCCATTGCGACACCGAAACTAAGTAATGCAGGACGTGTAATGCGTAATTAAGTCGGAATGATGGTCGCTCATTTAGAATTACGATGGCTTTTTGTTTATGCTTCAAGTGAGCCAATCGCATTCCCGGGATATCCTGTGTTAACCTGCGCAAGAGCTAATATAGATCACGAATGTTTTATTTGTTGAACGAAAAGTGTCGTGGGCTTGTACTAGTCAGTGTTTTTTAATATAGAGATTTGTAAGAAAATGTTTATATAGACACAAGTGAAAAGAATATTTATTAAGTGTCTGTTCATGTTGCATAGAAGATATTCTTTGTAAATACAAACATTGAGCTAAGTACAAGTTTTTGGCTAAGGGAAGAAGATTTGGTTTTAAATAAAATAAAATGTTCATTGGTACAGTACACAAATATACGTATATATATATATAATATATAATATATATATATATATATATATATACCAAAGTTTTATATATCCTAGTATATATATATATAATATATATATATATATATATTATATATACATACACATACATAACATACATACATACATGCATATAGATAAGAACGTACATACGTGCCTCTATATTTGTGTATGTACTTTATTTATTTATGTAATAGATATATATATATATATATATATATATATATATATATGTATATTATATATATGTGTGTGTGTGTGTGTGTGTGTGTGTGTGTGTACGTATGTGTGTTTTGTGTTGTGAGTGGAGAGAGAGAGAGAGAGGGAGAGGGGAGACTGACTGAAAGCCTTGACCAGACAGCCGAAAGCAGTGTGATGTCAGTGTCATTGTACCTCGATACAAACAGAGGGTCAAGTCAAGGTTGATAATCGCGACGCCCCAAATCTACAAGTTGATGAGGTGGGTGGTGGAGGTGTTGAATAATTTATCTATTTATATAGACATTATTTGTATTTACTCTGGAAATTTCACTGGTTGGTAGGCTTTTGTTGTTAGCTCACATGATTCCCCACGGGCAGTAAAGCGTCTGCCAAAGTCGATAGATTCGTGCATCATATTGATTATATGACACTTTTGAGACATTCAAACTTATACCACGTACAGTTATCATAAAAAACCTAAATGTATATTTTTTTTTTTCTAAGGAATATGTTCACAATTCCTTTTGCAGTATACTCATATGTAAGCTGTAAGCAACACACACACACACACACACACACACACACACACACACACACACACACATATATATATATATATATATATATATGTGTGTGTTGTGTGTGTGTGTATTTATTTATTTATTTATATATGCGTGCATGTATGTATGTATGTATGCGTATAACATTACTAAGCCGACTTCCCTATTTAGGGTTGGCACCAGATGAAAACAAACATACAGGCGCCTCCCTGGTCATCATCATTCGTTAACTACGCATTCAATAAGGAATCCATTATGTAGGAAACCAGCTGTGCAACTTGTCTTCATCATGCGTTCACGTTTATGTTTCCAGGCTGCTCAGGGCCTTCCGCTTCTACACCTCGGGAAGCCTATCCATTCGAACACTTTCTCTATCTTCCTTCCACCTAATATGGTGGGGCTCCTGAAAGCCGAGGAAGAAACAATAGCTATTCTCTGACTCGTGTTTTGTGGATGTTACGCCCGAGTAGAAATGAGGCGGGATCACAAGCTTTAAAAAAAAAAAAAAAAAAAAAAAATCAAAATACACGTACTTACCTATACTTGACACTCAGGGCGAGGAGCTGCACTGTCCGCTGGAATTCGGCCGTCGTAACACAATACACAAACAACCAAGCAAGGACAACAACCGCACAACAATTCAATAACTATATAACAAAAGACTACTGCACAAACAATCACTAACAATATCAGTAAACAATAACACAACAAGTCAATACACCACCTACCACATCAAGGAACCACAACAACTCACCAACAACAGCACTCGACAAACCGCAACTCCAATAACTCATCCACAACACAACAGAACTCACAAGCACAGCAGATCCAACAACACAGGTACAACAATCTTCAAACATACAACATCACAATAATTCAAACAACAACTTCAAAAACACACAAAACAACTGACCATCAATAATATCCATTCACACGAACACAAACAACCTAACGAGCCAATAACCAAAACAGCTAACTACTCTCTCTCTCTCTCTCTCTCTCTCTCTCTCTTACAAACGACCATTGAGAACGTTGTCAAATGCAACTACCATAACTCCTCCATTCCACAACTTTAACTGAATCATTACGCTTGCATCGGAGTCTTACCAGCGGCACTTGAACTATCCTGGATGTTGAGACCTTCGTTGCCAGCAACTCATGCCATCTGTCCACTGTCCAACCCTTTTTAGATTTTCCTCTACTTTTCCTTTCTTGGCATTTTTGAACGATACATTTTACACCTGCCTATTATCCTCCATTCTTTCCATATGAACGAACTATTCAAAACGTTTTGGTCCATCATTTCACGTAAGCTAACCAGAATTGCTTTACACACCATGCCAAACTACTTTATCTCATTCTCACCACTATACTACATTATCTGCCTTGTGATCCAGTCAACTCCTGGTGTCTTTCAGTCATCAGACCGCTAAATCTATATAAGTATGTAAGACGCAATTTCTCTCTTTGTATGTCCGTCTCTATGTTTGTTTGTTTGCTATGCACGCCCAGACCATGAAAGCTAGGGCTGCCAAATTTTTACTATTGACTCCCCTCCCGCCAAGGAAGGTTTAATCAACATCCAAAGTCCGGGGTCATTACCCATTTTTTTCATACCCCCTCATTTCTTAAAACTTTATTTGGGAGTCATAACCCCACTTTATCTTACCCTTCATTTTTAATGTAGACGTGTTTCTATAGGTATAACAGGCTCCCCACAATATGGAGGGCTATAAGGGACCCTCAGTAGTAAGGGGGGACAACCCTCCCTAGGAATGAGGGCCCGAGAGATTCCCACAATATTAGGAACCAGGAGGCCTACGCCCTTTCAACATACTGACCAGGGGAGAAGGGGATGGTAGCCTACCTACCCTGACCTTGAGAGCACAGGGTGCAGCCCCCTTTGGGAATTAGGGCCCAAAGGGTCAAAGATGGACCTGCTGAATTCAGATGTGGTACCATAACTACAAACGCATTGAACATGAACATCAGAGTTTAGCTATAGGCTGAGTTTTATCAAGGACCGTTTAAGGCAGGCCTCGCGATGAATCATTCTCGAGCAAACTGTCGCAACATGAATGCGCCTGCCGTCGGCCAGAGGTGCCTGACTGAGCCAGTCAGTGATGCGATGCAGTAGCATTGGCTGGGGAAAGATGGAGGTCCAGGTATTTAGAACTGAATGTTAATTCGATAACATGTCCAAAGGATGGGTACAGCTGCTAGTTGCCCCTATAACATTCTCAGTATTCACTTCCACAAACATTCTCAACCTGAGGCTAACCCCTTACTCTCTTGTATCATTTTGAATGATTAGGCTACGTTTCTGGTCTGTCTTCCAATTTCAACTAATCCTCAAAATATTCACCACTAGACCTAGGGCTGCACCATCTGCAAACCGGATATATCCAATTCCATCTTTTTTTTCTGAGAACCATTAGCTCATTAATCCCTCTCTATTCATTTACCTCCTTGTATAAAGCTTCTTATTTTCGGTCATTCTTTTTCACCTTCTCCCTTCTCTTTTCTATTATACATTTCTTTATCTCTCATCTTTCTCTTGACCTCCTTAGCCATCATCGCGTATTCATGTTCACGATCTTCCTTTCTGTCTTGCAGTTGCACCCGAACACCTGTGGTTTCATTAATTTCGTATTTCCTCCCCCCTCTCCCTACTCTCCTAAAACCACACATGCTCCCTGTAAACTCCGTAACTCCGTCCTGGATCATTTGACATTCTTCATATTTTCTTTCATCTTTTACGTCTAACCCTAGCCCATTTTTCGTCCACGTTGTGTTTTTACATTTTACTTCTTGCTTATTAAAGTAATGTCATAATTACTTTTGCAGCTATCTAACTTTACTTTTACTTAACCAAATAATGATTGCACTCATCTCCATCCACCCCTCTGTTAAGGAAAGAAAAATTTTAAAAAGGCAAACGTATCAAATGAAATATGATACACTATGTTAACAACTGATAAATTTGCTGCATAGAAATTCATTTATTATATTCGTTAACTTACTCTTCCATCTGTTTTGTGCTGACATTTAATCTAACAAACTTTTCCCACTTTTTCCTCTTTCCCAAGTTTGTTTATAAGCATTTTTTTTTGAACCCATATATTTCCAACAACCAGTCTCCATTCCAAACACATTTCCAGATAGCTCAGTACATTTTTATTTACTCATTGCCTTCCTATAATGCCACGTCTTTGTCTAAAACACTTGTGCATGTAGACCACCCAGCACAAGTACCCTTTCAAGCTTCCCAGAGCCAAACAGCACTCTCATTTCTTTTCCTTATTACAATTTTACTGTTTCTGCTTGTGATATAGCACTCATACAATCCACGAATTAACACTTTTGCTCTCTCATTTATGAGGAGGGTCACCCTGATATAATTTTTGATACACCTTCCCCATTCATTCGTCCCAGATATATAGTTAGTTACCTTTTCCTTCCTATTCTGCACACTCTTCTTCCACCATTGTCTCAGTGCCAAAACATCTGGCAATCTTTCTGTAAGCAAATTGAAAATTAAAAATAAATTTTTACAATGGTTATCCTTTGCATTTAAAAATAAACAAAATATTAGATAAATCATAGTGCATCTTGCGTTGATCCTTCCTTGTTTTTTTTACGTTGAATAAACATTCCATTTTGTCGATTAAACGCATTGGAATACATATTGCTACACATCACAGTTGACTGGAGCGACGAGCGAGAATTTGCGTTAACACGAAGAGCAATCAATCATTGCTTTGCCGGTGGCTTGTGCTCCGGTTTTGTCTGCATGCGTTGTTATACACAGGAAACCCCAGCCCCCCCCCCCCCCCCCCTCTCTCTCTCTCTCTCTCTCTCTCTCTTCCAGAACTGGAAGATATTTTGTATATACACATACATGCTTGGATAAAGTGCGTGTATGGCCACAAGGAATCAGATAGTCCAGATTGCAAGATGTGGGACCTTCATGACATTCTCAAGCAGACTACGTCAAACAAAAGGAGGATTTCAAAAACATCTAAGATTAAAGAAGTACAAACATTCTTATGCACATAAGAGTCATTATATTTGGGCAACGTTGATCTTCAGATTAGAAACAGCTGTCATGGATTAATCCATTTTCTGGTTCAACCAAGAAGAGGACAAGGATATTACCTTAATCTCTTTCGAACAATTTGCGCATAGTAGTGGCAAGGGTGTAGACCTGGACTTAGTAGATTAATATAATTTTACTTTGTTTGCTGTTATCTTTTTTTATCTGTCGTATGTTGCTCCGGTGAGGATGCCTTCAAGTCAAGTTGACAGCTTTCGCACTCCGTTGTTTCGCTCTCTTGGTCATATACTCGGTTTCTATTTTCTACCAAGTTTTGACGTCCATGATAGAATATACACAGAACGGATTCATGTATTGTTTTTTTATTTTTTTTAGTATGTGGGCATTCATGTCTTACTAGATTAGTTCAGATTCCCATAAGAGTATAATACGACTGCACGAATGTTCTCTGCCCATTTTCTATGACGTCACATTAGACGAGCATCTGATAAGCCGTCTTTTAGGTCAAGCATTGTAGACAAAGGAAATATAAAATTTCGTCGTTATTCTAAGGAATGATGAACCATCTCACGAGAAATGGCAAGCAAGGACAATTCACAAACAGAAAATTGATCACATTTAATCTCTGGAGCCTGCGGTGCGTGAAAGATATGTAAAAAAATAAACAAACTCGTAAATAACAAAGGGATAGTGCCTTTCTTACACTTTGCGATGCGATTTGATAATATCCCCCCATAGATTTAAATGGTGAATGCGATTTAGGACATATGAAATATTGTAGTTCATGTGAATGTCGATATTGCAGAAGTCGAATAGGCAAAATAAGTTGCACAAATCTTTGTGTGTGTGTGTGAGCGAAACGATGACACATTTAGGGACTGATGTCATGGGAGTTTTCGACGGTTTTTTTAAACTTTCATTTCTTGTCCTTGTGTGAATTTTGGACCTCATTGTCGACTGTTTTCAAGTTGATTTCGTTTGTAGGTAGTCCGTTACCGAGGGTCCGCCTTTTAGTTCATGTATTTTGTTAAATTTACAGTCCCGCCCCGCCCCATCCAGGGATATAGAACTAACCCAGTCGGGTGGGGGGGGGGAATTTTCGACAACACTAGCCCTTTTTTGCACTTGATATTTACTATCCACTACTTCAATTTTTAAAGATTTGACCAAAATAACTTCCTAGCGGCTCTCTATCATCTATCATTTGACAATGAACGCAATGGCTGTTAATGAATTACTTTGTGAAATATTTATGCCCCAGGATTCCTTAATTACACTAACAATTGATAACACTCATCACTAATGAAGTTATGTGAGAAGATTTTCGTAATCCCTTGACGGCTAAAACTGAGCCCTGTTTATCCTGGAAATCCTTAGTGCTCTCCTTTCACTAATCTTTTGAGTTTCATCTCCCAGATTGTCCGCAACAACGGGGACTGAGTACTACGATTTTCCGTCTCTGTTAGACCTATTGTGGCACCTAAATACACGCAGCTGACCTACAACATGGTCGACTTCCTTGATTACATCCGGGTCTCTTTTTGGAAACTATCTATACACACATGTAAACACACACGCAAATTGTGTGTGTGTGTGTAATATATATATATATATATATAGATATATATATATATATATATATATATATATTATGAAATGCCGTGAAATTAGCTTATTTGTCCTCGCCAAAAGTATATTAGTAATTATGACAATGGCAATAATAGCAACTGTCGTTATTATTTTTGTTCCTTTACCGTCTCAGTTCTAAACTTTTGCGATAATTCACGTTATCCTTTATTGCTTCCTCTCTGCCAACAAAATTTGAGAGGTCAGTGATGTTTGACCTTGTCTGTGTGTTTTTAATTAACTTTTAGAACATACGGGGTTAGATGAATGAATAAATTCTTTGGGTGGCCAAGTTTTTTTCAGTA
Organism: Macrobrachium nipponense; assembly: GCF_015104395.2. Lineage (NCBI taxonomy): Eukaryota > Metazoa > Arthropoda > Malacostraca > Decapoda > Palaemonidae > Macrobrachium > Macrobrachium nipponense. Next base: position 31,319,667 of record NC_061088.1, on the reverse strand, counting down.
AATTGATGATTTCATTTGTGGACTTCGAAAGCCTGTTCGGTTTATTTTATTTTTGGATCTTTGTAAATGAAGTCATGTGACTATTCACCATATGGCTGTAACCAAGTGTGATACCAGTATGAAAAGTATATTTTTTAAACAAAATTTACATCCGTATATACTAATATTTTAATGTGCGTCACTCCTTACATTGAATCGGTTTGTATTTAATGACATTTTTCTGTTATTGGTTTGGCTAAAGTTAATTTTCATAGTACGATGATGATTTTGATATGATTTAAAACTTGAACAAGCGAAGTTTATCGTAAAATACTCAAAATAGCCAAGCAACAAAACCAACGGGCTGAATGTTGTTGAAGATTGCTGAAGTCGAAAATTAGAGTACAGCTAAGCTCTTTAAGTTATACGAAATGATTGCATAGGATTTCACTCAAAATTCACGAACTGGCAACCTAACGTGCTCCATATTTATTTATCTATTGTTTTAGTTCGAAAACAAGGTTATTTCATACAAAAAGGCCATAACATGTTTCATGAGAGTGAAAGCTGTCATAAATTTTACAATTGTAAAGAAATGTCACGTTTTGGCAAATTTCTGAAGAACTTGAAACATTTACAAAACTTTCGTTCACTCACCGCCGATGCGTTTAACAAACAAACAAAAATAAAAAAAATCATCATCGAACCTCGGTTCAAATGTTGAAATAGTAAAAAGATAAGAAGAAAATTGTCATAACATTAATATTGCTTGCAACCATGAATTATTGATTAGTCCTGTTTGATTGATTTTACGCCTTAACGTTGAAAAAAAACGTCTATAAGTAAATACGAAAGACTTACTGTAGCTAGACCGCATCCACCGATAACAGCGGGTGGGCGGAGCCTGTGTGACGCAATTATTAATGAACCACCTAGAATATAGATCAAATAAAATTAGTAGCGGCAATGAAATTATCTTGAAATATTTTGTCAATATTTAGCAGAGGAATATTTGAATTTTTATAAAAATTAAATTGTTTATTTTATATTTCTTAACCACTTCAAAAATTATGGCTTAATATCAATTATTCGCCAATGCATTTATTCTCTAGTTAAGGCCAAGATTTTGTTCCTAGACCTAGGTTGTTAGGCTTCTTTACTTACTATCAATACATTACACTCAGCATTCTTATCTCTATTATATCAACAATTTCTGGCCAGAAAGCATATGAAGTCTACACATTCTTGCTCTTTAAGTTACCCCATATTAATGAGTAAATTATACACCAAAAGCGAGCTGGAGGACTTTTAAGAAAATAGTATTTTAAGCCAGTTAAAAAGCAAGTGTTCCACAGGCCTTTATATTAATACTAGTAGATAGTTCGATTAACCGCCATATTCTCCATAAAATGAAAATAATCTTCACCTTTTATTCCTCAAAGAACAGGTAATCTCTACAAATGAATTCTTCAGTAACAGAGATTATATCTCAGAAGGCTCAGCTTATTTTTTAGACCTATAAATCCTTTCGCAACATACAGGCAGCTTGAACACAGGGTAAAACTTCAACATTCCAAGAAAACTTGTTGTCGTTCATATTTTTATTTTGAAAATGTTATAACCGTTGAGCGTATTAGGTTTACTGTTACAATGTTGTAGAGGTAGTTACGTTGACCAGCCCAAGGAGTATGGTAAGCGCGCTGCCATTGACGGCACCACTAACCTTATCACACCGTGTCTTTGGGGTAAACAATATGTCAAAAGAAAATCAGCTAAAATCACACAGATTATGAATTATAAAAATGCATAAAAGGGATCTTATTTATATAACTTAGGGAAAATAGTACTAGCTGTAAATTCGCCAACTTGTCATGTATGACATCGGAAATAACAAAATAATTAACACTACTTGGTAACGTTACGTTGAGTCTGAAATTTTGGACGATGTGAAAAGAATCATGTCGCCTCAGATTTGAGCATGACTGTACAAGGGAAATATGATCTCATCTTGCCCAAGGAAGAAAAAAACTGTTAAATTGGCGTTCCACTGATACCTACATAGTTTATAGCGGTTAACGTCATTACTGCGAATTTTATTGAAAACTCTAGTAGTTTTTTCTTTGATTTCACAAGGTTAAGGTAGAATTCAATCTGAGGGTATTGATTTTTGGTGTCATTTCAAAGCTTAATTGTTTTCAATAACACAAGAGAAGTAGAGGTCAAAATGATGAGTTCAAGTTAAAAAATTTACTTTTCTTTGAAAAGTATAAAAAAAAAAATCAAAACGAATATTTTTATTCATTAAAAAAATAAACAAAAAATATAGTAATTGAAATAAACACTTTTTTGCAGTACGCAAACTACGATCATTTTTATATCATGTTACAAGCTTTATTGTTATTCATTTCAGCCATCAGCCATTGCCTAGGAAAGAATATTACCGTAATATTTTTACGGTATTGGTGCACTATAATACTAAGAGCTGTACATTTATCAATAGGGCTCATTTATTCACTCGTGAGAGTGTCTAGCATAGACCGAACTTAACCATGTTAACTCTCCGGTCTCCCTCGTATATATAGCGGGGAATGTTAACATTCACAGCCTTACGGTAAAGCCCCGCGGTGTCTACTAGTGATAACGAGTTTCTTCTCACCCACCACATGAATATGGGACGAATTCCACTGAATTCATATTCTTGCATAATTACTGTTGACGGAGCAGGAACATTAGCCTCCACTTTTAGCCGCCCAACTGTACATATGCATGAGATTGTTCCTGCTTTGCTTGCAGTCAAGAGAGAAATTGCTTGTGTACTTCCGCAGTGGGGTTTGATGTTACTGTTTGGGTGTTTGTAGACTCTCTCTCTCTCTCTCTCTCTCTCTCTCTCTCTCTCTCTCTCTCTCTCTCTCATTTGTGAGACATTTCTCCATCGGTGAGTGTTTTCCGCTTTCCTGCCCAACACACACGTTTCCTTTCTTTTTCATCAGGAAGGAGTTCGAGGGTTCTTGCTCGGAACACTTGACTAACCGTCGCTCGGGGATTGCTTCGCTTCCCCACACTTTTATATGTATATATGTATGTATTTGTTATGTAATAATATATACATTATATATACACATATATATTTACATATATAAATACATATGTATATATATATAAAGTCGAAATGTCTTTATAATGTTTCTTCCCTTTGGAAATTTTATTCTCTCTCTCTCTCTTCTTCTCTCTCTCTCTCTCTCTCTCTATATATATATATATATATATATATATATAATATATATACGAGTATGTGTGTGTGTGTGCGTGTATGGATTTATATGTATATATACGTACATATGTATATATGCACCTATATAGATAATTATAATCGATTCGTCCAACGAACAAGGTAATGCACAGAACTTACATGTCAGTTTAAAACACTACATTGATACTCTTCTCCAGATTTATAGTAAAGGGCTTTCCATGAATTGACAGCAACACGTCTAAGATCGATAACATTCTTATTTCCGAGGAACCTCATGATATGTTTATAGTAATATACATATACACATATGCGTATATATATATGTGTGTGTGTGTGTGTGTGTGTGTGTGTGTGGAATTAATGAACCCATAAGCACATGTTGCACAGAAATAATTTTCTTAATCACATCGGACCAAACCCCTAATTGTGTGGGTCACTTGGTGAGTCAGATATTTATATTATATATATATATATATATATATATATATATATATATATATATATATTATATATGAAATCACAAAATAGCCATGCAACTTCACTCTTTATGTATATTCATATCTCGTGTTAGGCTTCAATAAGGTGGATTAGTTTTATATTCCAGATTTAAGCATAATACTAGTGATTATATATATACATATACACATATGCGTATATATATGTGTGTGTGCATGTAATCACATATATGTATGTTTGTGTGTGCGTGTGTGTATGTGTCATAGTCTGTGTGCCGTGATGTTGGAAAAAGCAACTGAGTAATCAAAATTTTGGATCTACTAAAGAAAAAAACTACACCATGTGCGATCAAAGGGCTATGAACAGAAAATGTGAAGATAGCTTTTTTAGAAAAAACCAACTTACTTCAAGGACTGAATGTAAACGTAAATTGTCCACAAATGAATTATTATTTCTATAAGGCAAATCAGAAGATGTGACACAAGAGTACTGATCGGCTCCGTGGCACTCTCAGGATTGACTCTACAATGTGCAATAGCAAATGGAAATGTGCCACCAAGTTGCAAGCAAGACCACTTAAAAGAGGATTAGAACTTGGTATTACTAAATTGAAATAACATTGCGCAGTAGAACACTGTAAGCCAGCCTTTGCTCTCTCTGGTATCCTGGGCTTCAACCCAAGATTGGCACTGGCAGAATAGGTTGAGTGGCATTGTTGAACTACTGGAGAAGGCACACAAGGGGCCAGGCTACCCGGATCTTAGTCCGTGGACAGGACAGGCGTAGTCAGAGCCTGGGTATCCCCATACTATGCAGCAGCCTTCATGAAGATGTCGTTCAATGGGAACTTCTGAAGTTCAATCGAAGATGCAATGCATTACGACCTTAATACTATTTTCATCGGATTTGAGTACATTTTTATCTGTTTATTTATTTATAAATTTCTTTTTTATTTTATGATAAGTGAAATCTCTCTCTATATTTCCATTTACATCGTCTTACTTCTTCCTGATGAACACCTTTTTCATTGGAAGCTTGAATTCCAAGTCAGTGCCCCATCTGGACTTGTTCCATATAAATGGGTTTCATCTTGTCAATAATAATAATAATAATAATAATAATAATAATAATAATAATATGTCGGTTGTAATGAAGATATCCAGTAAGCTTGTTTTCAACGGGCTGAAGGAAGAAATAGATAAAGATCTTATTAGGGATGAAGTCATTGGTTTTAGATAAGGTAAGAGTTGCATAAATCAAATGTCGCTGATAAAACATTTTGTGCAGCAGTGTTTGTAGTTTATATTACCCCATCTTATGGCTTCCGTTGAGGAGAAGAAGGCCAATAGCATTGAAGATCTTTCGTCACTATGGGATTCATGTTAGATATATAAAGCTGTTAGTAATTATCCATGAAGGAAGTCTATATACGAGTATACGAAGTTTATGGTGAAGGAATCTTGTTAAATTAACTTGGAGTGAATAGCGGGGTGGTGCAAGAGGATGTTTTTTCAGCGTTTCTTTTAGCTTTTCCGTAGATTTTATTAAGAAAAACGGGACTTGAGTGAAGAGGAGGTTTAGCTGGAGTGAAGACAGAAATTAGCCTTGACATATGCCGATTATGCTGCTAAATCAGCAAAACACCAATAAATTTACAAAGCTTTCTTAATAGAATTCATCAATACTCTAGACTCCTAGAGAGACAAAACTCATAAGTTTTCACCCAACAACATCAAATACGGGTCATCAGATTCTGCTGAAAACCAGACAGGGAAATAATATCGAAGACATGACTTAAAATAACAGCATTTTCTTATAACAGACAGAGTTCAACAAATCTCGAGTATTTCCCAGTATTACAGTTTTCTGCGCAATTGGAGAATAGGTAAATCGGATGTTTACCAAAAGTACACTTACTTAAAGATATTGGTTGGAGAAGATCCAAATATAAGTATATATATATATATATATATATATATATAATATATATATATATATACATATGCTTAGTTATATGCACATACATACGTGTATAAATATATATATATATATATATATATATATATATATATATATATATATATATATATATATATATATATATATATATATCTATATATATATATATATATACATATGCTTAGTTATATGCACATACATACTGTATAAGTATATATATATATATATATATATATATATATATATATATATTTATATATATATATAAATATATATATATATATACACTTGTTTTAAACTTGTTTGTGGCTGAATTTCTCCCGACTTACACCACCCTTCCTTCGCTCAGGCTTTAGAGTGATGTAAAAATCAATTTTAAACGATAAAGCGCTAAAATCCATTTAATACAAACACAACTCAAGCAGCTGCTGCGTCATTATTATAGAATAAAGACACAATGCACGCCGTGACACCCAAATGAATTTGTTTTGTTGAATTTAAGCGTCTTGTCCTTTAAAACGGTTCTTGGTCGAAGGTACGAAAGTATAACATAAACGTCTACCACTCAATATATTACCAAATACGTACACACACACACACTATATATATATATATAATATATATATATATAATTGTTAATAATAAGAAAAATTATTATCAAATAAGAATAATTGCCCTTCGGTTAACATATATGAAAATATATTGATTCCGAGGTAGAGCGAATTGGATATTAAAGGACATTTGTAGCTTAATGCCACGTATATGAATTAAGGTGATGTGGTAAAAATTCACACACATATACACAAATGTGTGTGATAAAAATTCATATATATGTATGTATATATATATATATATATATATATATATATATATATATATATATATCACTTGTATGTATATGTGTGAATTTTTATCACATCACTTTGATCCATATATACGTGCATTAAGCTACAAAGGTTCTTTAATAATCCAATTCGCTCTACCTCGGAATCAATATATTTTCATATATGTTAACCGAAGCCGAAGGGGAACTTTTTTTTCAGTTGATAATTTTTTTTATTATCAACTAAAAAAATTCACTTCGGTTAACATATATGAAAATATATATCTTAATTTCCAATTACCTTCACTTTGGGAATACGTCGACCGAAAGTCTTCGATACGTACTGTCGGGTGTTAGAGTATTCCAAGAACTGAATCTTTTATCAATTATATGTATATAGTATTCTATATATATATATATATATAATATATATATATATATATGTATGTATATAGTATATATATATATATATATGTATATATATACATAAATATATATATATATATATATAATATATATATAGCATTTTATATATTATGTATATATATATATAAATATATATTAATATATACATATATATATAATTTTATATTTATATAATTGTTTTAAAGTCATATGGTTAGTTAAATAAATATACACAAACCATATTATACAAAGTAGCTGATTTGTGTTGTGGGACTTTACAGACATGTCAGGTACTAGAACGTGGTAACGTGTAAAGGAAATCCTTAAATTCTTATCTTGTAGGGTTATCAGAAATGTAAAGGAAATGTATTTTATCTTCTTTTTTATTGCAGTGCGGATACTCTTATCTAAAGTTCAAAGTTCTAAAGAGTAAAGAGTTGTTTACATGCTTATATATGTGTTTTACTCGCACACATATATATATGCATGTATGTGTGCACGTGTGTGTGTACGCACGTACATCTGTGCAATCACATAAGTAAACTAAACCTAGCTCCCATTTGCACCGAGTCTTATATTTATGTGCATGGTTTCGTGTATGTATTTGTGCACACACAATTAAGCATTGCGCATAATATCACAGTATCTCAAACACTTCCGATTCAGTTTGTGATTTATGATAGTCCTGGATGTCTGCCGTAAATATTCTCTTATCTTGACGCGTGATCTCGGTCTCTGCCGTTGCAGTCATCAATTTTAGTGGCTTCTTGTATTTCATAAGGAGTAACTAACAGTAATGTGGATAAATGAGTCGTAATGATATTGAAGAGTGTTCTTAAACACCTACCCTTTAGAATGATATACTACATCAGTCATGTCTGCGATGTACGGATGACATATAGTTACTCATGATTTGTATAGATATGTTTGTTATTATTTGCATGAGTTGTTTCTATGTCTCTTCATACAAAAACATTCATATATAAGTTTGTGGTTTTATATATATATATGTAATATATATATATATATATATATATATATATATATATATATATATATATATATATATATATATATATATATATATATATATATATGTATATATATATATATATATATATATATATATATATATATATATATATATATATATTAATGTTTGTGTGCAGAATGCGTCATTTCAGAGAACATCTTCTGTTTGATTAGCTTTGGGAGCTTTGTTCCTGACATTAACAACAACAATCGAGTTCCATTCCCTTGATATGTATATATATTCTTCTCTTCCTCAGACTGTTTTACCAATTACCGAAAGTGTCTGATACTAGAATTTATGAGCCTGAACCTCTGGCGCTGTGGTAGAGAAAAGGGTTTGCTCTCTTTCTCTCTGTCTGTATTTCTGTTTTACACAATCACACACATTATATGTAGTATATATTATATTTATTTTATTTAAATTGTTTTGATAGCAATGATTTGTGACTGATGATGTTTCCTAGATGATTTTAGACGCCAATATTTCTTTGTATATCAATTTGATTGTGTACATATAACTTTCTTCGTTGACGTATATATGTGTATATATATACGTACGTACTTACATATATATATATTATGTGTGTTTGTGTGTATACACACACATATATATACATTATATATATACACATACATAAACATAAAAACCAGGGTCCCTGGCCTCTATAATTAGGCCCGCAAAGAGGCTTACATTACAAAACATGGCTTTGGGATTCTCTGGGAAGCACCGGAGGGTCCAAGGCAGCGCCATGGATCGAAGATTCCCCCTGGATTCCCCGGAAAATAGCCTCCGTTAGAAAAATCTATTTGATTTAGTTTCGTAAAAAGACGTACAACAACTTACCTAATTTCTCAAGCTCCGTACTATCCATCATGAAGCCAACTACAAGTCTACGGAGCCAAGGATGGATTCAGTTTCTTCAAGGAGCTTGAGGAAGCAGGAGCTGATCCGTGTGTCTTTTCCCAAAACGAAATCTAATCAATTTAAATGACAAAAGTTACCCTTCGTGGATTCTGGGTGGAATCTTTGGTCTACGGTGCTGCCGAGAACTCTGTGGTGCTTCTCAGAGAACCCCGAAGGCCTTGATTTATAGAACATGGAGCCCCGATACCCTGGGTAACCCCTTTTTGGCCAATGTGCATTCCACCCATTTCAGATGGGTATTTAAATGGTAAAATCTTGTATTTTTGTTAGCACGTCATTGGGCATCACCTGTCATGTATGTGCTTAAATAATTTTGAATGGTTTTATTACTGCTAAAATCACGTTATTTTTATTATTATGCAGCGTATTGGTAGTGAGGTGATTTCGACTCTGTGCGAAAACATGTTTTGGGTAAAATTAGTAAGACATTATATGATATATATATATATATATATATATATATATATATGTGTGTGTGTGTGTGTGTGTGTGTGTGTGTGTGTGTGTGTGTGTGTGAATTTTTATCCCATCACCGTGATTCATATATATACATGCATTAAGCTACAAATGTCCTTTAATAATCAAATTGCTGTACCTCGGAATTTATATATTTTCATATATGTTAACCGATGGGAATTTGTTAGTTGATGATGATTTCGTCCTTTCGTGGATTCGAACCGGCGCACAGAGGAGAAACCAGGACTTTAGTTGAGTTACCGACTCGGCTAACTTGTGTGTGTGTGTTTGTGTATGTATGTATGTACTGTATATGTATGTATATATACATAAAATATATGTATATGTGTGTATTTATATATATACATTCATTTCATGCATGCTTACTATATTCATCGTCTATATGAAAAGAAATACTGATTATTATTATTATTATTATTATTATTATTATTATTATTATTATTATTATTATTATTCAGAAGATGAACCCTATTCATAAGGAACAAGCCCACAAGGGCCATTGAACTGAAATTCAAGCTTTCAAAGAATATGGTATTCATTTGAAAGATCAGTTAGTAGAAAAAAAAGAGAAATAAGCAAATTAATAAATAGTGGAGTAAAGGACCTCTGGAACTGAGAAGTTAGTAGAAATAAAGGTAAATTAATAAATAGTGGAGTAAAGGACTCAGGAACTGAGAAGTTAGTAGAAATAAAGGTAAATTAATAAATAGTGGAGTAAAGGACCTCTGGAACTGAGAAGTATAGTAGGAAAAAGATAAATTAACAAATTAATAAATAGTGGAGTAAAGGACCTCTGGAATTGGGAAGTTCAACAACGAGACACATTTACTGCTTATTAGTGTGCTGCTGGTCTGCGAATCTGGTTGCTCTCGGCTGGAAAATGGGATCAGGGATCAATTGTGAATGAAAAAGATCTCTTTTAAAGTACAACTTATGAAAAACTGACAAGATACCATCTGTTGATTATCCAAGTCATATCTGCTAATATTAGGAAATAAAAAACCTACCACTCCTAACAATTCTGTCTAAAAGATATAAATCTCTCAGAAGCAGACATCCACACTGAAGAACAGTTATGTATATATGTGGCTTTACTAACTTTCGTGTGGCATTTGCTGAATCTTTCATAAAATGTTTTTCAAAAGTAAGATGTGAGTCGAAAGTCACACTTAGAATAGTTAAAGCTTCAGACTCATTCAGAAAAGTTCCATCCACTTGAAGGGGTGGATGGGTTGGATAATCTGTATGAGATTTACTAATCGATAGTGTTTTCGTTTTACTGGAGTTCAGCCTCATACCCCACTGACTTCACCATTCACTGATCCAGTCAATGTCTCGAGTGAGGCTGATGGCAGCTTCATTTCTCATAACTGGAGACTGTACTATACCCACAAGTGTGGCATCATCGGCATACTGAACAATCTTGTTTTCTAGGCACACAACCATATCACTTGTATACACTACAGTAAAAATAATAGTGGACCAAACATTCTACCATTTGAAACTCTAGACATGATAGTGGTGGACCTTGCCCAGCTGTCCCAGGACCCTTGGCGGGCCCCACCTGTCCGTCCTAGGAACTGTAGGGGGCCTTGCTCGCCCGTCCCGGGACACGTGGTGGACCTCCCTCGCCCATCCCATAACACGTGGCAAACCCTGCCCACCCATCCTGGGACCCGTGGCAGCCCTCGCCAGCGCGTCCCGGGACACGTGTCGGACCCCGCCCCCCTGTCCCCCACCTGCCTCGTCCTGGGACACATGGCGAACCCTGCCTGCCCGTCCCATGACACGTGGCAGACCCTACTCACCAGTCTTGGGACCCATGGCAAGTCCCGCCTGCCTGTCCCGGGACCCGTGGTGAACCCTGCTCGCCCGTCCTGGGACACCTGACAGACCTCGCCTGCCCATCCCAGGACCTGTGGCAAGCCCCACCTGCCCATCCCAGGACCCGTGGCAGACCCCGCTCACCCATCCTGGGACATGTGGCGGACCTTGCTCGCCTGTCCCGGGACCTGTAGTGGGCCCCTTCCGCCCATCCCGGGACACATGGGGGACCTCGCCCGTCCATCCAGGGACCCAAGGTGGGCCTCGCACGCCCATCCCAGGACACGTGGCAGACCTCGCCTGCCTGCCCGTCCCTGGACACATGGCAGACCTCGTCCACCTGTCCTTCCCCGTGGTTGGCCATGCCCGCCCATCCCATGACACGTGGTGTACCTAGCCTGCCAATCCTTTGACCCCCGGCAGGCCATGCCCGCCCATCCTGGGACATGTGGCCGACCTCCCCCGCCCTTCCTGGAACACATGGTGGACCCTGCCCGCCCGTCCCAGGACCCACAGCGGGCACCGCCCACCCATCCTAGAATATGTGGCGGACCTCGCCCACCCATCCTGGCACCGCCCGCCCGTCCCAGGACCCATGGCAGACCCTGCCCACCCATCCCGGGACACTTGGCGGATTTCGCTTGTCCGTCCCAGGACACGTAGTGGATCCGCCTGCCTGTCCCGGGACCCGTGGCAGACCTTGCCTGCCCATCCCAGGACACATGAACCTAGCCCACCTGTCCCGGTACAAGTGGCGTACCTTGCCTGCCTGTTCCGGGATCCACGGCAGGCCTCACCCACCCATCCCAAAACATGTGCGGACCTCGCCCGCCCACCCCAGGACGTGGTGGACCACACCTGCTCATCCCGGGACACATGGTAGGCCTCTCCAGCCCATCCCTGGACCTGCGGCAGGCCATGCCCGCCCGTCCCAGGACAGATGGCGAACCATGCCTGCCCATCCCAGGACACGTTGCTGACATAGCCTGCCCATCCCGCGACCCGCTCCTGACCTCCCCCGCCCATCCCGGGACCCACGACAGACCACACCTGCCCGTCCCGGGACATGTGGCAGACCTCGCCCGTCCCGGGACACGTGGCAGACCTCGCCCTCCCGGCCCGGGACCAGCGGTAGGCCTCGCCCATCCATCCCTGGATCCGCGGCGGGCGTAACCTGCCCATCCAGGGACACCTGGTGGACCTTACCCGCCCGTCCTGGGACCCGTGGTTGACCTCCCCCGCCCGTCCCGGGACACATGGCAGACTTCGCCTGCCCATCCCGAGACCAGCAGCAGGCCTCACCCGCCCAGCCCTGGACCCGCAATGAGCCTAACCCACCCATCCAGGGACACCTGGCGGACCTCGCCCACCTGTCCTAGGACACCTGGCAGGCCTTGCCTGCTAGTCTCCGCTGAGAGCAACACCTATGCTGAGCATTACAACCAGAATATGCCACTGAATCCTTTCAATACTCCTGGGGCTTCTCTGAATCCTCTGCTTCTTCTCTGGCATCTCCACAAATCCTACTCATTCCTCTCAGTTCTCCTGGGGCACCTCTGAATCCTCTGCTTCTTCTCCTTGCACCTCCACGAATCCTACTCAATCCTCTTAAATCTCTTGGGGCCTCTATGAATCCTCTGTTTCTTCTCCTGGCACCTTCACAAATCCTTTCATTTTCCCCACGGTTTCTATAATCTTACTATTTTCATTTTCCTTTCCCTTCCAGGAATCAATAAAACTCTAAGAAAACATTTTAACATATTTATTTCCGTTCAAGTTCAATTTCCTTCAAGGTTAACAAAGCAAACTTGTTACAAAATAAACATCAAACTTTCCATACAACCAACATTCTCCTCAAATATTTCACATCATATCCATGAGCAGCGGCAGCGCACACTTGATCACGGCATTCCTTGAAGATCTAGAGCAACTTCTTCAGTTTCCAGTTGTCCTCGAGTCTCCAGGCTTCTGTATTTCTCGTGGAGGTTCTTCAGGTCGCACACCAATTTCTCCTTCTCTCCTCTAAGCAGTCGAACCTCATCTTCCAGCTGGTCGTTTTCTTTGCCCTGGACACCGGCCTTCCTCTCCAGCGACTCCAGGCGACGATTTCGTTCCTCTAGAAGGCTTGCCAGCTCGTTCCTCTTGAGTTTTGCCGCTTCAACTTCACACTGGAGACTGGAGTCCACACTTTTCCTTCCAGAGGTCTTCCACTTCCTTATGCAGGCGCTGGAACCTCAGCTA
>NC_061088.1:31267720-31305796 GCF_015104395.2 Macrobrachium nipponense | reverse complement strand
GTATGCTGTCTGCAAAAAAAAAAAAAAAAAAAAAAAAACAAAAAAAAAAAAAAAATTGCAATAATGCGATGCAACTTACAGCTGAAAGACTGATAAAACTTCTCAAGGATGTACAAATTTATTATTTCGAAAGTCCCTACACGTTCATGCGCATTCGTGTATGATACATACATAGTACAAACATGCACACACATATAAATATATATACTATACATACATACATACATACACACACACACACACACACACACACACACAGGACAACCATCTCTTTAACTGTTAGATCATGGATGACCTACAAGTACAAAAAACTTCCACCGCTGTTCATTTCATGCATCGGAACAGAAATGGAATATAAAATTCAGGGCAAAGGCCAATCACTGAGAGCTAAGAGGTGTAACAGGAGGAGAAACTCTAAAGGTTGGTTTACACCTACGCACTTTCGTGTTGCGGGCTGATGCGGTGTGGGACCGCAAGAAACCGTTACAAACTTGACGCGGTGGGGAGAAAAAATGACCGTTATTGGGCGGCGTGGGGCGGACCCAGGCGGTGGGTTACGGGCACCTTACGGCGTGTTCCTGCGGTGCCTAGCGGAGTGTTACGGAGTTGGCGCGGTGTTATGGTCGTTGTTGCTGTGCCAGGCCACGAGCTCTTGCGGCTTTGTTACTCCGTGTAGCGGTGTGTTGTGTGTGGCTTGCGGTGTTGTTGCGGAGTAATAATAACATAATTCATAATAATGAGACAAATGAGAAGCAAATGATGGACATGTAAAGCATAGAAAAGTAAATGAACATGAAAAAGCATTAGAATGTAAGAAAATGAACATGAAAAGCATAGAATGTAAGAAAATGAAACATGAAAAGCATAGAATGTAAAGAAAATGAACATGAAAAGCATAGAAATGTAAAGAAAATGAAACATGAAAAGAATACGAAATGTAAAGAAAAAGGAACCAGAAAAGCATAGAAAGTAAGAAAATGAATATGAAAAGCATAGAATGTAAAAAAATGAACATGAAAAGCACAGACTGTAAGACAATGAACATGAAAAGTATAGAATGTAAGAAAATGAAATTGGGACTTGGTTTATACCATAACATTTTCAACTGCAAATATCATATATTATCAACTGAGGTCAATATGTCTTCAGTCTGTTACTGATTTTTCATTGTTCCCCTGTTAATTACTATGTCCAGTCAATGTTAATTATTGTTTCATTATCATATTTGTATGTGTTCATGTTCATTTGATCAGGTTCTCAATATTATATTATTGTTCTTTACCTTGTATGTTATTATATCATTTAATTCATGCTACATTTTATTTTATAGTTCATGTTATTTTCCGAGTTCTATTTATTTCATATTTCATATATCATATTTCATGTTAGATTTCCTGTTATATTTCTTCATGTTATTATTCTTTATGGCCATGCTTTTTCATTTTTCAATTTCATTTCACCCAATCATATCATCATATATATTGTCATGACATATAAATTAAGCATCAATAAGGAAAATGTATTAGGAAGTCAGTATTTCAAAATATTTATTACAAAAAGAAACATTATGAATGATATAAAATGTGCAAAATCATTTAATATTAAGAAAATAACTAAAAAATCATTTATTATTAAAAAAATAAAATTCTATTTATTTATACATTTATACATTATGTCAGAGCGCGAATGATGGCCCCGTGGTCTGTCCGGCCCCTTTTATCCTCCTCAGAATGCGAGGCAACCTTCCATCCAATCGACCTATGTTTTTGTCAAAATTAAGAGGTGGTTGTGGAATTATTGATATTCAGTGTGAAGCGAAGTCAATCATGTTTAGTACATTTCTAAAATGTTTAAAAGATCGTTGTTTTGGTTACCAAATAATTATTTATTATTGTAAAGTCAGAGCAACATACCTTATAGAAAATTAATGCCAACATCAGAATTGCACTATTTTTACACCTAGTTTTTATGAAAGTATGATAAATATATTACGAAGTACTAATAAGATGACCTCTTATCCACAGATAAAAACGAAAGTGGTATATGAACATTTAATGAAAAACAGTGAATATGTTCCAAATATTGAAAAATTGTACCCAATATTCAACTGGAAACTAATTTGGGAACATGTAAATAATAAGTATATAGAAATTAAAAGTAGAGAAATTTTGTTTAAGTATGTTCATGAAGTTTTAAGTACAAATGATAGGCTAGCCATGATGAAAATAAAAGATGTTAAGGAATGCGGTTGTGGATGCATAGAAACTAATATGCATATGGTATATTTCTGTCCTTTGGTTAAGAATTTGTTGTCCTGGGTATTCGAATTGCTTAGAAAATGATGTAAATTAAAAACTAATAGCAGGTTAAGGATTTTAAAACTAGATTTTGAAGCAAACTCAAAAAGGGATGAAAATACAGCAATGGTAATAATAGCAAATTTTATTTCAAGTATATGGATGGCAAGATATTTGGGAATAAGTACTGACCAGCAAATTATTAAATGTGTAAAGAATAGACTGTTAAATACATTTAATGTAAAATATTAAAGGATTCAAGTCTAATGTTAATTTTCACGAATCAGTATGTTTCTAATTGAAAAACATATTTAGAAAAATAATAAATTGTAATATTTTTATATTATACATAGATCTTATAATGTATATACAAAATTGTCAAATATAATTTTGTAAAGTAATATTTCTTAATAAAAGAAAAAAAAAAGTACTGAGGTTCACCTACAAAAATCTACTAGGGAAATGCCATAACACGCCGCACGCGCAACATGTGCGCGCCATTTATTAATAGTGTATGAAGGCGTCGTAAGGGCACCGCACGGCGCCGTAACACTCCCTTGCGAGTGGTACGACGTCGCACCACATCGCACCACGTGTGGTGTGGTGCGGTGTGGCACGGCACCGTACGGGTTCTTACCTCTTTTGTTGCGAGGCCGCGCCACACCGCATGCGGCCTCGTGCGACTTCATCAACCCGCCAGACGCCGCTCAAAAATTTGAAAAGATTTAAAATCCGGGCAGCGTCGCGCGGCTTTAACGGTCTTCGCCTGCCCCCGCCAGTGAGGTGGCGCGCTTTTGGTGCGTTTATAGTGCGATTTGTAACGGTTTCTTGCGGTCCCACGCCGTACCCACCCCGCAATCACGAAAAGTGCGTAGGTGTAAACCAGTCTTAAGTTGCACAGAGTTCATAAGCAGTACATCGAACCACGATACACACTAATTATGTCCGTTCAATGTATCTGCATATTTCTTATCTTTCAATTCTTCCTATACCATTATCTTCTCTCTCACTCTCTCTCTCTGTATATATATATATATATATATATATATATATATATATATATATATATATAATATATATATAATATATATATATATTATGTGTGTGTGTGTGTAGCCGTTTAAAACTTTCCTCTGACTTGAATCCCTTGTTAATGATTTTGCGTAATAGCTTTCATTCCCGTGTTTCTTTTTCCTAAGGAACGGCGTTAAGGATATGTTGGTTTCTTTTATTTCTTTCTGGAGTGCCTTTGGAAATAATAATAATAATAATAATGATAATAATAATAATAAATGTGTTTGAGTGCATACACGGTAAAAAAATGGCCAAGTTTTATGTGGGGTTGGTTCAGGAATATTATTTTTCAAGTAGTTTTATTATCCATTGTCTTTCTACCACTTATTTATTGTTTGCAGGAAAGCATTTCCTCAATTCTTCTTTTCCACATTTGCAAATTCGACGAATCGTCATTCCCGGAAACTCTTGTCGCCTCAGCTGTGCGAGCAACGGCCTTTGAAACATTAAGTTATAGAACATGCTTGTTCCTTCTCTGAAATAATATAATTAAAGCAAAGCGTTGTGAGTATTTCCTTGGCTCGAGAGTGGAGTTGTCGGTGGTGGGAAGCGCTGTTTCCGCTTTGCCCTTCATACTGTTCTATCACAATGGCAGCTTGAACGCTGTCGTTCTTCTGTAGACCAACCGGATGGTGTAAGCCAGTTAGGCGACCGCTGACCTTCTAAATGCCCTATGCGACCAAGTCTCGCGGAAACTGAGGTTCGCCAGATTAAGTCAAAAATTATTTCCACATCTATTTGTTTTCACTAAAAAAAAAAGAAGCTTCCAATGAAAATAACTAAAGCCAAATTATTTTTAATGTCAGTTTTAAACTCATGCCTATATTTTGGAAAACTTACTTTACTAGGTACTTTTAAGCCCATTCTTTTATTATAACAATGAGATGTTTGCCAGCACAGGAATTTCTTATTCGCCCCACCACCCCAACGAGATTAGTGTGTTTGACAGACTATAGTATCAAAAGGGTACACAGCCATTCTAATGCATGCAAATCGGCATTACACTTGAAGGTGGCTCTTCAGGCGAGGAACATCTGTCTAGGATTAACTCAAGCACTGAATAAAACCGGGAGAGACAAAGGACTTCAACAGAGATTCTTTAGTTTCCCTTTCAAATCTCCTTCGAACATCTTGCAAAGAATGGGAACTAAATATATTTCATTTCCCTTTGTTAGTTGTAATATGGAAGATTCAAAGAGATTTCTGGAAACAATGTTTATATCTCGTTATTATACCACTATGGGACCAATCAGTCCTACATGATTTTGTGCATTTAAAGAGCATCACTTTGTCACTCAATATAAATGTTGACTCATTCTGACAAAATTACTGACTTGTCTGGTCCGAACAGAATGAATCACAATCCATACATTCGATTATGAAGTTATGTTACTACTCGAGGTAGGCCATTTTTTTACAAGAATGTTTTTACAGTATCAGCATAAGTAAAAGATTACATTTACACTGAATATTTACAACAATGACTTTTAAGGACCCAGATGTGATAAAATAAGGGAAAGCTATTCTAGGCAATTCTGGCTTCCTTTCACTTCCATTATGAAACATCTTCGCAGTTTTATTAAAGAAGCATTTGTGAAGAGATAGTATATAGGCTATGTAGTGTGATTATCTCCACTCACAGAAGACGCGATGTATGAAAGTTTTCTCATTATTAACTGGACTTCCAAACTAGTTTCCCGGGGAAATAATAACTTTTTCTTAATATTTTTTATTTCTGATAAAAAATATCGTATTAGTATGACTACGAGTGTGTGGACTCACTCACGTACCACAACTTCATAAACAATTAAAGGTAAGAAACAGATAGGCATAATTACAAATAAAATCTTTATTTCAACAAGGAAAGTCTACGGTTATGTACTGTAGTATTTTTTCCCCCTTACCCCTAATCCCACACACGAATGAATGAATAGAAGAGAGACATTAAATAAAAAAAAACTAATGCCTGTGTAAACATAACCAATTACAAATACACGCAAAAACATACTTCAAAAAGGCAGACAAAATTATTTATAAAATAGAGCCGGCTTTCAATGATCGGAATCTAAGTGTTTATGAACGCCTGTATTGAATCACACACATACCTAAATCTTATACATAAGAGAGGGAGGAAAGAAGAAGAAGAAGAAGAAGAAGAAAAAAATTCAAATTAACCTAAATAGCACGAAAAATGTACGCACAAGTATTTGTTCAATCATAAGCAAAAGCTCAAAAACAGGATGTTGTAGTGTATGCTCGACTGTGTTCGATCATGAAAACTGAATACAATAAATTACTAAAGGAACGGAAGGAATAATAAGATAAATAAAACAAATAAATACATAATAAACAGATTAAAAAACGAAAATAGACAAGTTTTCTTAATAAGGCGGAGAATTATAAACTTCAATCTGATACGTCAATGAAGGAAACGAGAGAGAAAAAAAAACAGAAGAGAACAAAATCCTTGTACTGGAGAGTAAAAAAAAAAAGAAGAAGAGAAAGTAGAGGAGAAAACAGTGACTTTGTCCCGCTTTCGACATCTCCATCAGGTCAAGGGACAAACAATCAAAACCGGCACGAGGGTGGTCCTTGACACCTCGAGGTTTTCGAGAGGAATTAAATAACCCCAAAATGAAGAATCACACAAGTGAAACATCACAACCGACACAGAAATCACTCCATAAAAAGTCCATGAAAAAGTGTCCTACATTATCCTAGACGGTCGAATGAAATAAGAGAAGGAGACAATGGACAAAAAAGTGGGAATATACAAAGAACTTTTCAAGATTAACCTGGACAAAAAAGGGCAGGGGAAAAAAAGAGACTCTCCCTGGAAATAAAGACCAAAAAACGGAGGACCAAGTAAAGCCGTCTGGGACTTACAATAAAGTTCTTTAGTCGATGACCTATTTTTCCTGTCAAGGTCACTTTCGCTCTTTCCCAGTCTCCTCTCTCTCTCTCTCTCTTTCTAGCACATCTTCCTCCTTCCGGCAAATTAGGTCACATATGACTGCGAAGTGAGGGAGACTGGCAGGAACCAGAAAAGAGGAGGTTATGACACGAAAAGGGAGGGATACCCCGACTGGCCAGGACTGAGGACGACCTGGCTCTGGGAGAAAGTGAGGAGCGTTTCGGTTATACATACATACATACATACATACATACATACATACATACATACAAATATATATATATATATATATATATATTATACATAAATTTATATGTTAAGTATGTACGTGAGGGGGGGGGGGGGGGAGAAGAGAGAGAGAGAGACGAGAGAGAGAGAGAAGAGAGAGAAGAGATTCATATCCGTTATTATGTAAATTACAGGACAACAGTATTGTGTCAGACAATATATTAACAACAACAAAAAAACCCCACCAGGTCTCAGCATAAACTTCAACATCCTTCCCTCCGCCATACGGGGACCCCCCCCCCCCCACATCCCCTCTATTGTCTCTTGAGTCCACTGTTAATTACCCCGAATTAATCATCTTTACGAATGAAGATTTCGTTATGGATATCACTTACGTTAATATTATTATCTTAACGACTTTCTTCCAAGAAATGATTAAATTAAAACTGTAAGTTACAAGCGCAGGTGTATATTATGTATTCATGATTACATAAAAATACATCATTTTACAAGTACACAAAAACGATGCATATGAAATGTGAAAACATTGAAACGAGAATGATAGTGGAGGAAGGCGCTGCTTGCAAAGAATTCCCAAGTCTGATTGTGGAAGGGAAGCATTGACTTCTGCTTTGCTGGGGACCGCGGGGTACATGTGCAAGGGGGAAGCTTTGCTGGGGACCGCGGCTTGCAATTAAGTCTCTCGAATAAACTATACACCTACAGCAGAATACTATTATTATTATTATTATTAAAAATATTCCTATTTACATATGATGCATGATTAAAAGTTTTATCTTAATGGTAATGTCTCGTAGATCTGAATATTCATATATGCCATGTCCCAATAACATAACATACACAAAATAATATATCATTAAAAGTAAATAATAAAAACAGACTGGATGTGTTGCAAATATGAGTAGGATGGCTGGTAAAACAAAATAAAAAGCACTTCCCACGATAAGAGATAACCATAATGAACACAAAAATTGAGATCAATAAAAGATCGTCATTGGCTATTGAAAAAATCTTTTTGGATGCGAAAAGTAACCCAGACCTTTCGGTTGGTTTTCCCTCGATGTGTTCCTGGAAATCTCTATGCAAGACGCACTGACAAAAGTGAAAGGATAAATGTCAACGTTTTCAAAGATTACACAAACACACTCACACACACAAGATTGATTCTCCATGCGACCCACACAAAGACGACCTGAAGGACGCACGAGGAGCAGCCCTCATGCCACACAGCGGGTTTCCTGACCTTTGATTGCGTCCATCATAATATGGTTGCAGACGTTCCCATTGTAGAGGCTAAGTTAGATCTCGTAGACTAAACAAAGCTTTCATTGTAGAACTGCTTTTTTTTTTTTTCTTTTTTTTTTTTTTTTTTTTTTTTTTTTTTTGTAAAAGAAGCTGAGGCTCGAGGCTAATCGATAGGGAGGGTGAGAGACAATAGCACCTTATAAATAACCCATAATTAAGGATTCTTTTCAAAAGATCCTCTTCAGAGATCCCTATTTATCTCGCTTCACAAACACATCAGCAAAACGGAGGAGTGTCTCAGTGTAAACAAGGAGCAAGAGGAGCAAGAGCTCGTGCTACCAGATAAGGCAATAAGGGTCCAAATATGGCAATATCTAGAATTTTTCCAAGGGACAGGTTCTTTCCCCTACCTTTCCTTCTCGCCCCCCCACCCATCTTTTTTCTTTTTTTATCGGACCTGGCCCTGCTAGAGGCAATGTGTTGCCATCCCACTGGTCTCTGAATAACAACGGGTGTAATTAGGCGTTAGAACTCCGTAAGGCACTTAAGCAAATTAACGTCAATGACATTCCTTGCGACTATTTTGTATCGTATTTTAATAAAATTAATCCTTGAGTACACTCTGATATTTTAACATTAAAACTGATAATTAAAAGTACCTTTGCTATAGCCGAAAGCGTATAGAAGAGAATCTTCTACTACAAATCTTCATGACTGAACGTACATAATAGTATTGCCACTAAAACTAATAAGGTTACTTTTTATATCGAAGATTTTTGGCATTGAAAATTCTACCTCCTTGAAGAGAGAGAGAGAGAGAGAGAGAGAGAGAGAGAGAGAGAGAGAGAGAGAGAGCCAACACGTGCCAAGACACTTTTTTTTGTGTGTAGGTCAGCCAATACTGGAGAGGACTTGAGAAGGAGGCCACCGGAGATGGACGACATCAAAGAAGCTAAAGGAAAGAAGAAGGCAGGGAGATAGATAGATAGATAGATAGATAGATAGATCGATAGATCAGTATATGCATACACATAAAACGTGTTACAGACTCATCCATATATAAGTCAGATGCATAAAATATTATAAATATCAAACAGTAGGATAGATAACCAACGAAGTGAAAGGGACAGAGAAAGATAGTTGCAATATTTACATTGTTAGAAAGCACACATATACATACAAACACTCAAATACACACATACACGCACACATATCATATTATTTATATGAATGAATAAGTGAATAAGCGAACGTGATTACCAAGCTAAGCAAATATACTTATGGATTTGAATACAGATGAAATAAACAATAACCAAGTAGATACCTAAGGAGGAGAGTGATCAAAGCAGACTGAAGAAGGGGAATAAACTCAGCAACATCAAGTGCTGACTTATCAGCGATCAAATCCCGAAGGCCCTTGACAGATTTCAAGGTAATGAATAAAAAAGAAGAAAAAAAAATCTCACAGACCACAGGAAAAAATTCAGACGGATTCCTTGAATCCAAACCTTAAAAGTGAAAGTATTTTTGAAAGTAAATCATTAAGTTTACATAAGGATAACCTACTTGATTTTTATAAAATGAACACTAATGACAAAGATGATTTTATTTATTCATTCATTATTTGAGGCCTTGGAAATTCAAACGTGTATATGTGTGCATGTGTGTATCCCTTTCCCACACGTGAGTATGTGCATGTATACGTACATCTGACATCTCTCTGTTGCTGGTAAGCATTCTGTGTTGGTAGGTAAAGAGGCCGTTGCTGATTAAACCATTTGTGAGGCAGTGATTACTAATTAGTATTTCACATGGCCTGGTGGAGAGAACTTATACTTCCTTCATACACACGTATATACATAATATATATATATATATAATATATATATATATATATATATTATATATATATATATATATATATATATATATATAACACCGATAATTCAATTTGAAAGAAAATTATGTAACCTAGTTAGGAATGGCAACAGTGCAAAGAACTAGGAAAAATTGCACATTTGAAAAGAAGAAAACTGAAATTATGCAAAATCAATTCTGTGAAATATTAAAAAAACAATGCAAAATGAAAAGAAAAACGCCTAAATATTACATTAATCACCTATATACATCAAAGTGTGTCATCATGGCTACAAATCTGTCATCTGAACATTGCAGACAAAATGACAAAATTTAAAACTAATTTTATTTTTTTAGGTATACAAATCGTCGCTTGTCAAACATTGAATCATCCTACTGCGGATGCGCGCGGACGGCCTTTATACCGAGAAAACAAAAGGGGAACGTAGATTAGAGTCTAGGGCATTATGCCCCCACAATTTTTAAGCCTATCTACGCCATTGTGATTCCAGCCGCTGTCGTGTGGCGACGGTATCGTATCTTGAGCGTTACAGTTGTCCTCTAGACCTTGGTACAGGTGACCTCGGTGCGCGTTAGCTACTACTGTGACGTCGATACAACACTTATCTTGCGCCTCAGTGGCGTGGTCGGATGGTGTTGGCATGCTACCTCGGTGGTCGCGAGTTCGATTCTCGGACATTCCACTGAGGGGTGAAAGATGTGTATTTCTGGTGACAGAAGTTCACTCTCGACGTGGTTCGGAAGTCACGTAAAGCCGTTGGTCCCGTTGCTGAATAACCACTGGTTCCATGGAACGTAAAAACACCCTACAAACAAACAAAAACAAACACTTATCTGTGTCATATCGCCCTATAGGAGCTCTTTTGAGCTGGTAAGGTCAAAAGTGAGAAATCAAAATAGTCTAGATTTTAGTGCAGTCTTTGACCGCGTGAATCATGAAGCTCAAAATACTGGGAATTGGTGGAGTTTTTTTTATATTTAAAATAAATCTTTAATAGGCAGGACCCAAAGGGTCTGTGTTGTTGGCCAGTATAGTAGCTTTGGTATTATCATTTAGGCATTCTTCGAGGAAGTGCTCTTGGACCTTTGCTATTTATTATCTACACTAGTGACAAGTGGCGAGGTCTGAAGATTTTAGGTGCAACTTTTGATAAGAAATCGAGAAGCATACACATAAGATTACTACCTGTTTCTCAAAAAGGTGGAATAGCCCGGAAATGCTTATAATGTTTCAGGATGAAGCTGTTTTATCTATGTGTCTGGAGTACTGTTGTCCAGTGCGGTCTTTCGGTGCCGACTCTTGTATCAAACTCTTGAATAGAGTCATTTCATCAGTTATGTTTATTTTCCCAACACTTGATGTTGACTTGTGGTATAGATGTAAAGTGAATTCCTTACGTTTCTAGCATAAAATGTTTCGTAACGACAAAAATTTTCTGCATTCTTCTTTAAATGACTGAGCTGTTTTTGCTCGCAACACTACGCAGGCTACTGAAGCACACAAGTGTCGTTTTGTAGCATCAAGTATAATACCACTCAGTTTGCTGGGAGTTTTATCTTGGCTTCATCTAAAAGGAAGAATGATTTGTCTGATGCAGTTGAGGAATCTTCAAAGCTCCAAAAATTCAAGCGAGGAGCAAATTCATTCCTGGTCTCTGCCAACGTCTCCTGAATTCTGTTCCTTCATATTTATTCATTTATTTATTGCCTCTTCATAACTTGTCTCTTTCTGGAGGCCGAATTCCCTTTGGAGCCATCATCAGTTTACAGTCTGCCGATTTACAAAAAGAAAGAGAAATGTCAGCGTGACACGTGTTCGCGCATTGTTCTGAGTTTGAAGGTGGTTTAATATCGCGCTAGAGTTGAAAATGGGGGCTATTGATGATCCCCGCTGTCGTGAAACCTCACGGGTGGGAACAATAAAGCATCTACAGTTTCTCACTCCGTCTGTCTCAGTCCCTCTCCCAATTTCTCAAAGACGAGGACCTGACCACCAGGCAACCCTAAGTCTACGGGAATCCAACCCATGTTTCAATTCTTGAAATTTTACTTTTTTATGTGAAGAATTTTACAGCAAATCCTATTTTGAAAGTCGTAATTGTCTTCTGAGGAGTAAATTCCCAAAGATAGAGCATATACTCGCACATAAATGCGCATATATATATATATATATATATATATATATATATATATATATATATATATATATATATATATATATATATATATATATATATATATATATAAATAAATGTAGGTTGGACTCAGTGAACCTTTCTGAGATATATTATGCGGACCAAGTCCTTTTTCTATCCTGGTTGCAGCTCACTACAGCCGAATAACCACTTAGTGATAGCATTATATGCTAATATATATATATATATATATATATATATATATATATATGTGTATATATATATTTTATATCGTCGCTCACACACACACACACACACACACACACACTCTCTCTCTCTCTCTCTCTCTCTCTCTCTCTCTATGTATATATATATATATATATATATATATATATATATATATATATATATACATATATATATATATATATATATATATGTATGTGTGTGTGTGTGTGTGTGACGAAATGAAGAATACATTCCTCAAGGATTCTCTTCATTAGTTGATACTTTTCATTTAGGAGCCATGAGGAGAGAGAGAGAGAGAGAGAGAGAGAGAGAGAGAGAGAGAGAGAGAGAGAGGTAGGCACTCGTGTACGTTTACGCGAAAAGCAAAAGCACTACCAACACCAACCCAAACACTCCCCCAATCCCAGGCCACCTCCCACAACACAGCTGATCACCGCCATGATCGCCCGTGGTTTGCATACGTCTTTTGGGGTCCTAATTGATTTAACCTTTACGGATGATTTAGTTGCTGCTGCAGCTGGTTGCCAGGAGGAAGGGGAGGTGGGGAGAGGAGACAGGGGAGGTGAGGGAGGGAGGGAGGGAAGGAAGGAGAAGAAGAAGACAGGTGAAAGAGGAGGACAGGGAACCGAGGGAAGATTAGGTAACACGTTTTTTGGACGAAAGAATTCGGGGCTGAAAATAGCTTCGCCATTTTAATAATTTCTTGGGAAGGAGTTGGATGATGATGATGAAGAAAATGACTAAATTAGGGAAAAACGACGAAAAGACAGAAAGAGTAAACACCAAAAGTTGTGGTCATCATTAATAATAATTTTTTGTTACGGTTTCCATTATCATAATACTGGCATGAGTACCAGAGGTGACAATTACTGATGATGGTCATTTTAACTTTTATTTTGTACAAATCCAACTTTTAATTTTATAATTACTAAAACTACTAATACCATTAATAGCAACAAGAACATGTTATCATTATTTGCACAACAATATCGACATAAGATTAGAAAACAGATGAAAAAATATATACAGAAAGAAGCGACATAAAAAAATCTCTCCAACATTTTTGTCAGTTTGCACCGAAGTTCCCAAACCAACAGTTCAAGGCTAGAATCCTCCAAGGTCGATCGTGCTTATGATAATTAAGATACGGGGCTTGACCAAGCCAATTCGACACGACAGTCGACTATAAAAAGATGGTAAGGGAAAGATACACAAAACTGTCAGAGAGAGAGAGAGAGAGAGAGAGAGAGAGAGAGAGAGAGAGAGAGAGTCAGTCAAATTATTCATGACACAAAAACTCTAATAACGCTATAGCTCACACACATTATATATATATACTATTTAATTATAATTAATATATTATATTAATTATTATTAATTATTACCAATTATAATAATTATATATACATATATAATATACATATATGTATATTATACACATAAATTATATATAAACATATATATATAATATATATGTGTTCTTGTGTGATTAAAATCATGCGCTATACTATATGTATATTATTATATAATATATATAAAATATATAAGATATAATATATATATTATATAGTAATAATAACATATATATATATATATATACATATATAATATAATATATATATTTATATCATATATATATATATATATATATATATTTAAAATAGAAACACGGGTTTCAAATAACGCTGTACAAAAATAACTGAAAGTTTTTTTTATGATAGAGAACAAAGAGAATAAAAATAAAATCCTAAAAAGAATATAAAAGAAGCATGACATCTCCCCTCGTGGTGAGGATAAAAAACAAAAAAAACCAAACCATGTAAAAAATAAAATATGAAAAATTCTTAGCCTTTGTGGAATCGAATTTCATTGAAAACACATCCACGCATATCAACACACACACACACACACACAGACATGATGCCAAGCCCATAATGGTACTGATGAAAAGCAAACGTTCTCACATATAAATATAAAAAAATAATGTAAACAAAATAATATCCGAAGAAAATGAAAAAGAAAAAAAATCCAAGGATAAAGCAAAACCCGATAAATAAAAAAGGAGGAAGTAAATCTGGTAAACAAAGAAGTAAGTACAAAAACCCCGCTCAGAAGCTGCACCTCCGGAGGAGACAGCCACAAGACCTGACTCATCTTTCAGTTCCTTGCAAAAACGAGGAAGCGAAAGCCACGACTTGAGAGTTGTACCATATTTCTCTGAAGAGTTCAGGAGACAGATCCAATCCATTTGGGGGAAAACCGATTATCTTGGTCTTCAGGGAAGAACACAAAATAATAAACATATAAAATAATTTTCTTTGGAGAATTCCGACTTGTAAAATGTAACGCTTAAATGAAAGAAATGGAGAATGTAGAATACTGTACGCAAGTTGTATCTTTTTTTAAGGAAAAACTAAAGTGATAAAATGACCATGCGAATGTAAGGAATACTATATAATGTTGCTTTCTTTGAAGTCCGCCTATAAATATTAACAAAACACATATATGTTATCCTATAAATACTGTTCATATGCAACACTGCATAATACACGCATGATAGCTAATGTTGATATAAATGTAAGGGCAGAGTAAACATGCACACACACACACACACGTGCATATGTGAGTTTGTAGGTAATGTGAGCTTGTGCTAGATTCTTGAAGTGCACAAGGAGTCTTGTCCTTCTATGAAAAAGCAAAAAATCTTTCCGGCTTAACTGGCTACCTTGAGAAAGAACTATACTGACCAGCCTTGTCGTGCTGCCAGTCAGCAAAAGAGCCCAACGAAAAATGTTGAAAGTCCACATTATAACCAAGGACCTCTGCCCTGAGAATATGCACACTGAAGTCGGCACCAAAATCACAGACAAACAATCCTGACCGCCTGATGCACTGGGCAATGAGAACTGGCCCAACCGTGCGCAGAGTTGAAGTATGGACTGTTATACGTAAACGAAAAAAAAAAAAAAAAAAAAAAATCCATCTTTATTCTTGCACGCGTCTCTTCGCTACAAATTTTGACTCGACTTAACCTGATTTGAAATTTACAATTTTTCGTCATTACAAGAACTTTCCTGGCTTCAAGGAGTCTTCATCATAAGCCCTTAGAAACTTGCCATCTCCACTCGACAGCACCTAATTAACTTTGAGCAACAATTAAAAACTTTGTTCGCCTCAGTTTCGTTACTTCAAATTACATTTTCATTCACTCATCCTGTTGGCTTTTCTGGCCTCCTGTGACCCATTGCCGAACACGCGTATGTGTGTGTGTGTGTGTGTGTAAAATGCTTCCGTGTCCTATAGACATTTTCAATTTCCTTAAACTGGCACTATACTAAATATCCACTTGGTGATTCACCCTCTTGGAACGCCAATACCACCTTTCGTCATTGCTGAACACTGCAAGCATACGACCACATAATCCTCTACAATATATACATATAATATATATTATATATATATATATATATATAGTATACATCATACATACACTAGCACACATACAAGCACAATATATATATATATATATATACATATATATATATATTATATATATATATATATATATATATATATATATATAATATATATATATAGTACTGGCAATCTTCTTAGGCACGAAGACCATGGTAATTCAGTTGTATTCCACATAGGAAAATGAAAATGGTATGTCTCAGAAAATGCCCAACAGTTTCGTCCTCCAATGGAGCTCTTCTGTCCTTAATAAACGCTCCAAGAAGAGGTCCACTGGAGGACGAAACTGTTGGGCATTTTCTCTGAGACATACCATTTTCATTTTCCTAAGTGGAATACAACTAAAATATATATATATATATATATAATATATATATATATATATATATATATATATGTATGTATATATATATATGTGTGTGTATACATATATATATATATATATATATATATATACATATCAGAGAGAGAGAGAGAGAGAGAGAGAGAATTAAAATACCGCTGACACACAAACACCAGAAAATACCACTCTTCAGTCTATTCTGGTCTCAACTCACGAAAGCACGACACACACCTCATCGAATAACAGAATTTCAAAAAACGCCACCGGCTATTTTCATTCGCAGTAAATATCTGATATGATCAGTCACAAGGGTTCCTCCCTTAATGAAGCGGCGAGCATTTCCATCATGTTCTATCGCATTTTTCATGCAATTTAAGTATGCGCGAAGTGAATGCAACTTCAAGGTACAAAGACGCACGGCTACTTGAAGATGTGTTATCGGGAAAGAATGTAATGAAAGGAAAGAGACGTGATAAAGTCAAAGCACAAGGGATGATAAAAAAACTGTCCAGAGAGAGAGAGAGAGAGAGAGAGATAGAGAGAGAGGCTGTGGTTGTTAGAAACTAAAGATAGAATCAAGACATGACGGGCATACGTAACTGTCAAGAACTAGAGAGATGATGATGATTTTACGACATAGAAAACTTGCACGTTAACAGACAGACAGGGTAGGACAAGCACAGGCAACCAGATTTGCAGGAATGACGTTTGTGAGAGAGAGAGAGAGAGAGAGAGAGAGAGAGAGAGAGAGAGAGATTGGTCACCATCACCGTCCCAGCATCCAGCAGCACGGGTGCACACATTCTGGTGGTCTTTTGAAGTGGCGGCTTTGATGTTAGATAAAACACACACAGACACACATACGCACGCACGCTCAAAACATGCCCCCAAATTAAAACGCAACGAGTGCTCTCCAATCTGAAATAGGAACAGGTGTAGGAACAAATGAAAGACGACCTTGGGGTAGGAATACAGAAGGATCAATATGTTTTTGAATCCCTTCCTCGATGACACAGGAATCGCAAGCATTGATCGACAGTAATTCGGCATCAGTTCTGGGGACATGACGTGTATATACAGACATCCATACACAGAGACACACACACATATATATGTACATGTATATATACATACATACATACACACACACACTTTATATATATATATATATATATATATATATATATATATATATATATATATAATATTTCTTGGAGTACGCATATATTCACCATTACTCCCAGGTAAGATAAACAAAGCCAAGCAATTAATTCTCTCAGCAGGTAGAACGATAAAGACTGAGATATAGATATATATTTACATTTTTAAGGAATTTCACAGCAAACGGTTCCCTCAAAAATGTGCTTTGCCCTCTGGATAAACAAACGAATCCCTTGGAAACCGAAGAAAAACAAATGAAATGGATTTCTGAAATCCAAAGTTGCCTTCATTTTCCGAAAAGAAAAAAAATAGTATGTGAATCCAGGGGACTGCATTCATTTTACCAAACTGTATTAAACGCACAAAAAGCCTCAAAATTCCTGGGGGCCACAAAAACCTGAGTAATAATCCTTCCCAACAATCTGGCTCTTAAAAGAAAGCAGGTTATTGATGAAGAAGAGAGAGAGAGAGAGAGAGAGAGAGAGAGAGAGAGAGAGAGAGAGAGAGAGAGAGAGAGAGAGAGAGACTTACCTTTTCAAGTACAAGTTACTACTGCAGTGTATATGAATAATTCATTAAGACCCTAAAGGACATCAGCAACCATACCTACTATATATAAAATATATATATATATATATATATATATATATATATATATATATATTATATATATAAATGTGTGTGCCTGTGTGTGGGCGCGTTTGTATGTATTATGTATGTATGGATATGTTGGTTTATTGAGTTGCAAAGCACATATGCAGACACGTATGCAGACCAGACACATATTCGGCTTATAAGAGTAAATGCATACACTAAACTATAAACAAATAATGGTTGCTCCCTAATCAACAATCCCTTAAATTAATGATAATCAAGTCGTGGGCGCAGGGCTAAGCAGAGAACAAAATGCTCATCAATAAGGTGAATATAAAGTGGAGAAATGCAATTCACAATCGTGTGGTGCAATGCATTTACGAAATGTCAAGACTTGAAAACTATGCACCAGGGGTCGTGCGAGAGCATGTTCTGTCCCTTCTTTAGTCCATTTTCAGAGTCTCCAACTTGTATGAAAACTTCGGCAACACACTACGGCATTCAGCTGCAAATTTGATTTCTCAATTTTACGTATTATTATAATTATTATTATATCATATAATATCATACAGTTTCTTAACTAGACCACCGAGACCACGAGGAATATCTCATGCTATGGTTCTGGTAGAGATCAGGTGTAAGGAAGGTGGCGAAGAGATCTTGGGACCAATGGAAGAAAATTTGAGTATGAAGCCAAGCATTGGGGCACTTACCGCCATTTACCGCCCAAGAACGTGATACCAGGGTGTTGGAGTGCAGGGTGGGCAGCAAGATGGGATAAAGGAAGTGGCGATGGAGGTAAAGTAAAAGGGTAAAGAGTGGGCGCAGCGGAGGGCTGGAAGAACAATGCAAACAGCTTTTAGTAATACCTACAGTGCACCATATCAGGAGTTCTGACGGCACTAAACCCGCAGGTGAGAATGCTTGATAAAAATGAATGTTTGAGAACCGAAATGGGCCAAATTGTTATTAGATTGACTACTCAGTTGTGAGTACGGGCGTGATCATTTGAAGTAACGGTTGTCAACGAAAAAAGTAAACTATTGGCTCTACCAAAAATTGTTTGTGCGTTTTCCCCTCAATCCATAAATCCCTCCGCGATGTAGGTGGGTGAGAGACCTACTTTCTTGGTAGAAAGAAGCAGTTGGTGAGTGTTATAACTCAACAACCGCGGTCGATGGGCATACATACTTGACGAAAAGGAATGGCGTAGAGAAGGAAAAATAACGATAATAAGAAGATAGGAATAGGTAAACAGATTACCGTTCAATGGATTTAGAATTCACAGTTCTAACAAAGGAACTTGAAAGCGTGGGGTAGGGGTGGGGGTAGGGGGGGGAGGAAGAGACTGTAAATAGACTGATTTAGTATCCTTAACTGACACCATAGCAATGGACTTGACTCACACAAAAATGAAAGCCGGTATAATGAGAAGTCATGATATACATTTCATAACACAGCCATATTAAGATAGTCAATCCATTCATAGAATTCATCATTCGGAATCATATAATCATTTCGCCGGATACTGGTACAAATAAAAACATCATCCGTGATAAAATAAACTTACGACAGGCAGTTGGACTAAACTACAAATAAAAAAGTTAATAATTTGAGGAAAAAGTTGCTTAGAAATCTCAAACAGACACTGGGAATCTGATATGAATTACAACATGGTTAAATGAGCTCTTGAGATGCCAACCCAGCGATGAGAAAGATCTACTGGGGGAAAAAAATGGGAATGACTGACAGCCTTAACATTATGCTAACAGCAGCAGTACGCTGAACGTTGTTGTTGTTGTTGTTTGAGATTAAGCTGGCTTTATGCCAGCACGGGCTCTTACCTGTAGGTCATATGAATATTTTGAAGGTGGAACGCTGAACGTTTTGACAGGGTGAGGATAAAATATGTGTATTCATAAATATTAAAAAAGAAAAAACCAATCATCCAATATATATATATATATATATATTATATAGATATATAGTATATATATATATATTCATACATATACATGTGGCTAACATTTTGTCTACCATCAAAAAGACCCAGAGTTCGACCGCATTCTCCTACAGGATACACAGCATATTGCCATAAAGGTACGTCTGAAAGTGTAACTTCAACCCAGCACCTTTTACTACCATCACGATCTTGCTAAATTCATTTTCAATTCTTATTTTACCCCTTCTACATCAGAAGCCCTTTGTCTCATCGGGCCACGTGACTCCCCTTTTGTGATTGTTAAAGACAAAAAAGCTTTCGTGTATACCTCAGTGAACCAGTCGAGGTACCTTCCCCAATGTTAGAGAATTAATCAGCCTTAATCAAAAGCAAGAGTCATTTTTTCTTTTATGGTCGTTTAATCTGGGATTCATTTTCCAGATTCCATGAGTCACGTGCCGTCTCTCTTGCTCGCAAGTGCATTACCAAGTGAATGAAAATCAGCTTGAATTGAATGAGGGACTATAAGCCCCAACGTGGGGGCCAATGTCATTTAACTTTTTCTCCAGGCCAGAACGGGCCTTTTGTAAATAAATAGTTTAAAGTAACGAGCTGAGTTTTCTGCGGACATTCCCCCTAAAGAAAGTTTACGGTAAGTTCAAGCAATTCCCTCTTGAAATCCTAAATTACTTCCGTTTACGTATCTAGTCTCTCACAGGCCCTAATATACGTAATATTGTCGACCTCGCCGAGGATCGAATACGGGGGCTTGCTTAAAAAAAGCTTGTAAATCGCAGTTATCCGTTGTAAACGTAAACTGTAAATTATTTTACAAAAAGTAAATCAAGCACACTTGCAGGAAAGAGACACACTGACTCACGGTAAGGTATTCCATTCATTAATATGATTATTTATAACCTATGTTAGCTAAGGTACGTTTAAGTATTTTTATTGTAGAAGTGGTTTTAAAAGAGCGTAGGTAGAAATCTTATATTGTAACGGCGAACGCGCCAGAGCTTTATTTAGCGGCGAGCAAACAATTTGCCCCAGCGAATTCTCTGTTACTTGTGCTGTCCTCGTCGGACGAGACAGCACGTGTGTAGAATAGATGCCAGAAAGGACCAGATCAAACTAGGAAGTGCTTTGCCAGGGTTTATTGCTGTATGAGAAAGCCTAGCTAGTTAGGAGTGTTTTACTATAGTTACGGCAAAAGAAGTGTACATTCTTTTGTCTGTGATATGTTAGGGTATTCATTTTTAAACTTTAAGTTTTCATTCAAGTGTTTTGGGTAACCCGCTTACCTCTCGGCTAATTCAGCTTCGCGCTTCTCTCGCGCCTGCGCGGTCTCAACAACCTTCGTCTCATTTCACAGCGGCAGCCATGTTTTTATCCCTTTAAACATTATCTAACAATTTAAGCAAAAGAACGTAAGTCACGAAGTTTTAACGTAAATAATATCAATGTCTGTACTAGTATCTATCGTTCTGCCAGAGAAATTAACGTAATTCGCCTTGAATAAGAAAGTAGAATTTTGTGTTGTAAATTGCCTTTCGCATTTAAACAGAGAATCAGCGTTTTGAACGACATCTGCGCGCTAGCAGCGCTACCCAGACTCGCTCAGTGTTTCACCTCGCATCGCGCACTCGCGCGCTGAGCGAAAGTTCTTTTCCACTTCGCACTTAACGTAACCTCATTTACAATTGTTTGCTAAAATCGTTTTCAAATCCTTACCGTAATTTTTCACTTGCCTTACGTAAAGTTAACGTAAATCTTAAAGTAGAGTCACTTGCAAGAATTGTTAAACGTAAAACGCGTCTTTGTGAAATTCATATTGAAACGCAAATCATTTCATAAGCGCAAGCCGCAACATTAACGTAAACAAAAATCGTCAACGCGAGCGCGTTATCATTTTCATAAAAACGTTTTCTTTTCAAAAAGCAATTCTTTCAGTAAAACGGCTTAACGTAAGTAGATAATTTAACGCAAGTTGCGTCATATTAAACGAACATTAGTAGTTCAATTCAAATATAAGGGCAGTTCATCATATATCATTTTCCCTCGGAGAGAGAGAGAGAGAGAGAGAGAGAGAGAAAAACCAGAATCATTATTCACGAAGCCAAGATACTACATCTTACATTAATTATAGCATCCGAATTAACCCTTATTTTAGTCTCTTGGTGTCTTTCATTTACACAGCGTGATACGTACGCGCATGTGTCCATTGCAGTTTGCAACCATTTATTTGTTTCATTTATCGAGTACTTCAAGCGAGTGACTGAGCATTTCTAAAATTTCCATACCTGTCGTTTTGCCCGAGGGTCCTTTCATTTTCTTTTATCACAAAAGACTTGAGTATACCGCAAAGCACAATTCGCACAGCGTGCCACGCCAATTCATTACTTCCGACAGGGAAGTCGTTACCAGTTTTAGGACTGGCCACCACCAGTGCACGTCAGGTCTTACCATTTTACAGTGCCACTAATCTTGACACTGTTCACCGACTGGCCGCTGAAGTACTCCCACCTTTTACTTTCTCTCCTCCCCACCATTACACTCTGCCCCGAACAGAGTGCCCTTTCACTCGGTATATTAAGTATACTGCATCTAGTGTCGTCCGACGGGACATACCAGCACGAATACCAGTGCTCCCAAAGGAACGCCTTCCTCATAAGTGCCATTCCCACCTGTACAGGCCGTACAGGTAGCCATTAAACCTGCGTGTCCGTCCTTACGGAACGCCCCAAGTAACTAGTGTGTCCATGTACAAGGGTCAGTGCATCCTTCGGAACACTCAAACAAAGGGAACGCCTCCCGAAGCGCCGCAATACCAGCCATAAGTGCTGACAAACCTGCGTGTCCGTCCTTACGGACGCCCAATTCATTAAGGTCCCGTGTACAGGGGTCAGTGATCCTTCGGACCAATCAAGGGAACGCCTCCCGAAGTGCCGCAATACCAGCACTACTAGTGCTGCCCAAGGAACGCCTCCTCATAAGTGCCGTGCACCTGTATTGGACCTACAGGTAGCCCATTCCAACGTCTCCCAAGTGGGAACGCCCGTAAGTGTGACGTACACAGCACAATTCATTCGATTTTTTCACCTCAGCAGAGGTGCCATTCACAAAGTGCCACCGAGCACCAGTCTTTTCACTTTTCATTACCACATTGCAGAACCCATTCCAAGTGAGTGCACTTTCCACAGTAGGCACTCCTATTCCATTCAGTACCCTTCCCTGGGCCATTATTATCATTTTCTCCGAGCCTCTACTGTAGCCTAAGGGAAATGTCTTCCCCTGGCTCCTTCCCGCGACTTCTTTGCCAGAGAGCTAGAGAGCTCGGAGCCTCCATAACTCTGGGCAGGGAGGCTGTTACACTGGACCAGCACTTGACCAGTGGATAAAGACGCAGCAGGTGCTGCTGCGCGCCAGCAGGGAAAGAAGAAAGCGAAGCAAGAGAGGAAAGCCGCAGAAGCAAGAGAGAAAAGAAAAGAGAAGAAGAGAGCGAAGCAATGAGCTAGCTCTCACTAGATGACGCAATCTCTCTGCTAGTTTCCAAGCCCCAGACCATGAGCTGGACTCCACGGTAAGAGGTGGTTGCGGAGGTTCTGCACCACTGTTGTGTGCGTGGCATGCTGTGGATTCCGACCAGTGCCCAAGTCGGTCTCTACCTTGGAGGGGGGGGAAAGAGCTTCCAGGGTGAACTTCTCCAAGGCTACCATGTAGCCCTGCCTGATGAACTGTCTCCTACGCCCTATCAGTGGGTACAAGTCATGGCCGACACGAAGCCCAGGTCTCCCTTATTTTTTCCAGAAAGGCATTTGCCTAGGGGTGCCAATCCGGACGGACGAAGAAATTCAGTTCGAATGGATTGACGGTAACTCTATTCTGTTCCTTCAGTCCTTCTGAATGTAAAAAATGCCCTTTCTGACCAGGTGACCAAGGAAAACCACAATTGTGCCGCCCTGGGCGTAGTGGACCAATTTCATGATGTTTATCAGGTGATATTGGCCGAGATTTTAACTTAAGCCGTATCTCCCTGGACGCAGCTCCCACTACCATATTGCACCGGACACCTGCAGCATGCCAGATAATCAACCCTATATTTTAGATTCAGAGGCTAGTGCCTCCGATGTCCAGACATCCCTTTATTTGTGACCTGGCCCTGACCCAGTGTCAGAGCCAGACGTTTCTCCCGCATCATCTCAGCCTCTTACCATTTACCGCCTACCTCCTCCACTTTGGAAGAGGTAAGCCCACCCAGTTAACCCCGGACTTGCTTCGAGGATGATTTCACGGAGGTTTCTTAACTCCCCACGTCACATCACTGCCACCGAGAGGACCTCTTCACCCTGTGCCAGAGCACACTGCCAGCCTTGGTGGGACTCCGCAGATTCGCAACTGTGGGGCCATCTCGGCCTTATCATACCAGTGCCACGGGAAGAGGTTCTGGAACAAGTTCTGCCGAGACTGTGGCCGCAAGGGTCACATGTCCGCAAAAAATTACGGAGGGTGTGCAGCCGAACCACAATATTCCGGCATCGCAAATGGCCGTCACCAATTCCTCTCTAGGACCCCCAGCCTAAGGGCCCTATAACGTCGCACCCCTCCAAAGCCATTATCAGCCAAGCCCGTCAGAGCCTACGACGACCGCTCGGCGCTCAAATCTCACCCTGATACGGGAAGGAGCCGAATCCCCCCGAGGGGCTAACATTGATAGACGTCGATTGATCACCATTGAAAGTATCAATCACATTAAACTGATCCTTCCGACCGTACAATTGAGGGTCACCAGACCTAACTTCTCCAAAGTTTGTTTGTACCCTTGCAGTTGCAAGCTACATTCCAGGAGGTTACGACCTCCTCCTAGGGCAAGACAGAAGTCTCCCTCGCATTCCAAAAAGCCTAGGGGTCCTAACCCCATGTCAAAATCACTCCAAGGCAAGGAGTAATCGAAATTTTACTTCCTCCAGGAAGTACAACACCCCCAACAGCTCCCTCGTTAACCAGGAAGGGAGATTGATCATCACAGTTCCGTTGCAAAACCTGCAACGTAATAGGGCTCTACTAATTGGCCTAGGTGCCCTAGCCGGACTATCAGCAGCGGACACTGTCCCATGTTTCCACAAGGCCTAGCCTTCAACCAGAGACAGGAGCCTCTGTCTCCCATTTCCAAGGGCAACGCTGAGAGGTATTGCACCTCCGGTAACCCGCCGCAGGTCCCCAGTCGACCTCAACTCTCTGACCAGTGCCACTTGGCAGCACTGTCAGTACCAAGCTCCGTCCAAGCCTGGACGTAGAGCCAACCACCGAACTTGACTTCTGCGCCTCGGCCCAGCTAGTGCCGCGCCTACCCTAACCCCAAGGATCCTCATACAGGAGATCCTCCAACAGGCATGGAGCTTACCGCAGCCCATGGACCAACACTAAGTTTCCGTCTTCTTTTCACCCTCACCAACTGTCGCCCGAGATGAACCTCCGGCAGACCTCACCTTCATACCGCCTCGGGCAGGTACCACTGCCTCTGCTCTGCCGGCGTTTCTGGCCTTTCCCCCAGAGGGTCGGTGCCTCCGTCTATCTCCAAGGACTGGTATAGCCAGGTCCTGGGGAATAAGAAGAAGAGAAGAAAGGGACGTCATTAACAAAACTAAACACAAAAGAGCCACACTGCTCTCCTTGACATCTGTGCCCGAGGTACAGTGTCGCATTCATTTGCAGAATGATCCTGGCACCTACCAGAGAAGGTAGCCAGCCTGATCTCTGCCAGTAGAACTAACCCTCTAACCCCTAGAAATTGTGATACTAACACTCATGTAAATGTCCATAACTACCTCATGCATTTCCCTCCTGGTAATTTAACCACCTCATCATCCCCAACGCATCATTACCTCTCATTATGTATTTTAACAGTTCCGTCGCTGAACTACTGCTGTGCGTACCACACTCTGGAATGATTGTCTTCATTTAACTGTATTGAGTAGGTTAGGCTAATGATTTAGTACAGGGCAATTAGGTTAGTAGCAAGTAGAATTTTCAAGTAACCTTATCTAGGGTAGAGTAGACTGTCGTACAAGACAACCCTGTAGTTTTGTTTATTAGGCTAGACTACATCACATATTAGTTAGTACACTTAGCATCTTTGCTATAAGTTAGGTAGGCCATGTAGTCAGCCGTATCGCTGCTCAAAAACTTCAAGTTTCGAGTAGGAGAACTGGGTGTCGAGGCGATCAACTTATTTAAGCCAAGACCTTCACCGCCCGAAAGCAAGGGAGTGAATGCCTTCTTAAACAGGGGGAGCTGCTACGTTTTATAGAACGCCTCGCCTTCCCCACCGAGTTTTAGTTTTGTTTAATTATAAAAGTAGCAGCCATGCCGTCTCTTGAAGCTACTGTTGTTGGGAGAGTGGGATGTCGTAGGAATGATATTTCCGGTCTGACGGAAGCTTTAGGGTAAGAGAGGCAGGGTCACAAGAGTAGCTAGGCTTCGAGATGGGATTTTTAGGGACTTCTACATAGACCTATTTTCCTTCCCAATTTGCTGGCGTGTGTTTACCACCTTTCAGGCAATGCTCGAGGGCGGTTGTTGGAAGCCCCGTGATTCGAAAAGCAAGGAGTATCGGTCTCAGTCGGCTGCTAGACGTGATCTCGGACAGAGCGTCAAATTGCCAGCCTCCCCAACACCTTAGCCTACCCAAGTCGTGCTGGTGGACGGAACCCCCAAGACCTGAACAGAGGTCGGAACCGCATTCTCCTACAAGGATACACAGCATATTGCATAAAGGTACGTCCCTGAAGCGGGTAAACTTCAACCCAGCACCCTTTTACTACCATACGACTCTTGCTAAATTCATTTTCAATTCTTATTTAACCCCTTCTACATCAGAAGCCTTGGTCTCATCGGGCCACGTGCTCCCCTTGTGAACTTGTTAAAGACCAAAGCTTTCGTGTATACCTCAGTGAACCAGTCGAGTTTACCTCCCAATGTTAGAGAATTTAATCAGCCTTAATCAAAGCAAGAAGTCATTTTTTCTTTTATGTCGTTTAATCTGGGATTCTTTTCCAGATTCCATGAGTCACGTGCCGTCTCTCTGCTCGCAAAGTGTTGCATAACCAAGTGAATGAAATCAGCTTGAATGAATGAGAACTATAAGCCCCAACGTGGGGGCCAATGTCATTTAACTTCTCCAGGCCAGCACGGGCCTTTTTGTAAATAAATAGTTTAAAGTAACGAGCTGAGTTTTCTGGGCGACCTTCCCCGAAAAGAAAGTTTACGGTAAGTTCAAGCAATTCCCTCTTGAAAAAATCCCTAAATACTTCCGTTTACGTATCTAGTCTCTCACAGGGCCCTTATATACGTAATAATATTCATAATATTATAAAAAGAAAAAAAACCAATCATCCAATATTATATATAGATTTATATATATATATATATATATATATATCTATATATATATATATATATATCACACACATACATGTGGCTAACATTTTGTCTACCATCAAAAGACCCCGAGTTCGATTCCCGAACAAGCCAGGATTAATTAGGCACATCCTATGATGCTTCTGTTGATCAAAGGAGTGAATGATTAACTAGTAATCTGATGAATGAAACAGAAGGTAATAAAGGGTTGGGGGTGGGGGGGGGGGAGGAAGACAGGCATGGGGCGGATAACCCCATTCCAAAAGAAATACTGAAAAAAAGAAAATCACACACGAGAACTGATAACCACTAGTCTTCGAAAATATCATTGGATTAAAAAAATATTCATGTTTTCATAGTTGCATTGAGAAGTTTGGCACGACAACAGTGTAAAATTGAATGAAAACAAAAGTGAATGAGGGAATTTAAAGTAAAGGATAAAAAGGAAGAATTCAAGAGCCATCTCCCTTTCCATCGCTTCAAAGGTAGGGATAAAAAACAAAAATCACACGGCAACAAAAACTATCGCCAGTCAAAGTCGCCCGACATCTGACAGCTGTGATGTGTCGTGAATCGTCTACTCTAGATCCCGGTCGTATTCTGGACTGTCGACAGAGCACACGCACCCCTTTGTTTTTCTATCAAACTTTCGACAGGAGGCGCGCGTGCGCGATACGTTTGTTATTCTGCTGTACTACGCCTTGACCTCCACAGTCAGGCCACGAGGTAGAGCAGTTGCAACTGTGTGGAAGAGAGAATCTTGAAGAATAGCAATTCTTTTTCTTTTTTGCAGAGACAAAGCAATGCCATCAACTGCAAGAAAAAAAGAAGAGTAGGGACGAAAGGAAAAAAAAGAAAAAAAAAAAGAAGTGTTGATCAAAACACACACAATAAAGCAGCCACTAGAAAAAGTCGCTCAAGAGAACAGGTAGAATTTCATGAGGAGGTCGACGGGGCTGGCACATCAATATTAATAACAACAGAATCATAAAAAAAACATGAAAAGAATGTTAAATAAAAAAGGAAATTAATTAAAAGCCAGGCGGTAGTAAAAAAAAATTATGTTCATGTACAAAACGCGGACATACCATATTTAAACCAAACAAAAAATGGGACTTCTGAGTCAGGAGGAATATGACAATATAAATGGAAAACCACAGCATTTGCATTCGTATTTTTCCATATCTAGAACAAAAGTTATGCAGTAAATCATATTCCTCCTCTTAGGATTCGCAAATGCAAAATCCAAGATCACTCAGAAATGTCGAGCTGAACATTATTCCATTATATTAATCCATAACCAAGAAGAGAGGAAAGTGGAGCCAATATAATAACTGACCTATTGAAAATCCTTGAGGTTACTGTGCTAGTCCAAATGTCAGAGCAGCAATATCCCGGTTTTCCGAGGTCAAAAATTCCGTAAAGCTCTTTGCGATAAAATTGAAAATATCAGTTATTTCACGAAGAGCCTGGAAACATACCATCTGTGTCATATGAACCGGGCACCTCCGGAAGCTATTCTTTCTTGGGACAGCTAATTAAAGTACACATCTAACCCTAATCAACTAAAAATGGCCAGTTCATCTCTGAGACTGCTCGAACAACTGAATTCTGCGAATCCCCAGAACAGCCTAAATAAGAATAAATATATATATACATACATATATATAATATACGTATATATAATATATATATATATATATATGTATATAATATAGATATATATATATATATATATATATATATATATATATATATATAGATATATACCGCATTACCAACGATTTCTCAAGCCATTGGAAATT
The DNA here is from genome assembly GCF_015104395.2 of Macrobrachium nipponense. NCBI lineage: Eukaryota > Metazoa > Arthropoda > Malacostraca > Decapoda > Palaemonidae > Macrobrachium > Macrobrachium nipponense. Next base: position 31,277,020 of record NC_061088.1, on the reverse strand, counting down.
TGTTGAGGAATGAGCAAAACGGCCATCACAAAGGATTGATCACTTCTTCCTTCCTACTGCAGTTTGCAGTTACAGAACTGAACCAAAATAGTGCAGGAATTTTGTTTGACCTGTTCTCTTTTAAAGTCGCCGTCTCCGATGGGGAAACCTAGAAAGGCGGGTGACAAAAGCGGCGCTCTTTCCATCGGTCGTCAAAAGTAACTGGATACGAAGCCATACCTTTATACCCCGCAGGTCTTACAGAACTGAACTTGATATATACTAGGTACATGCCATCCACACACACACATATATATACATATGCTATATATAAATAAATAATGTATGTGTGTATATACGTATGTACACACAAATATATATAATCTACACACATATATATAATATATATATATATATATATATATATATATATATATATATATATATATATATATATATATCAATTTCATAGGGTATAGAAAAAATGGCGCTGAAACAAAAATACCAACTGAAAAAAAAGAACTAACAGAACGTCTCATACGAGGAAGCCTCGTTGAGAGAGAGAGAGGAGAGAGAGAGAGAGAGAGAGAGAGAGAGAGAGAGCTAAACAAGGGGATGGAAAACATACTAGGTTGGTGTTTGGCTTCGAGATGGGGGAAGGGGAGTTTTGGTACGAGAAGAGGGCGATTACGGAAAAGGGAGGGGAAGGTGTATGTGCGTGGGAGGGGGGAAAGGGTACATGAAAGGGAAGGAAAAGGACCAGAAATGGAATGGTGAAATAAAAAAGGAAGGGGAGGGGATGAGACCAGAGGTGAAGTGAGGGTAAGGGGGGACGGGGGAGATAACGGATGGAAGGGAAAGGAAATGAGGGAAAGCTGGAGATATACGGTGATATTTGCGGGGAAGGGGGAGAGAGAGAGAGGGGAATGGGGGTAAGGGGGCGGTTTCAGGGGGGAGGAAGGGGGAGAGGTTAAGAGAGGCAGGCCGGATCCATACTAGAGTTGGGGCAGACTTCTGGGAGGCCAGCAAGCACAGAGGCCTACACTAAGGGCTTCGGCTTTTGGACGACGGGGGGAAAGGTAAATCTTATGGGATTAAAGAAAGAGAGAGAGAGAGAGAGAGAGTCAAAGTCAAAGTCAAATTCTTTATTCCATTAAAAATGGCTATTACATAATTTACTCTCTTGAGTAACACAGGTCTATTCATAGCTTTATAAAAAGTTTTTAACATAATAAACAGTACTCATTATCACAGGACTTGCAACTAGTATACAGGTGGCATATTGCCATACAATATCTCTGAATTCAATAAAAACGGAATGCAATAAAAATTTTCGACTCTATGTAACAGAAATGCAGTAAGATAAACAACATATAATGATATAGGCATAAAATGAATACGATCCTTAAAAACATTCAAGTGAAAACTTTCAAATCAGTAAAATAATAAATTAGCTAATTCTCATAAAAGATAAAGTAAACAGAGTTTACAACCAAAGATAAAATTTCACAACCTTTATTCGGTATAGAAGAGAATACTTCTAAAGCTCCTAAAATTTATGACAGTGATTAGAACCTAAGGCTAAAAATGAAGTTTCTCATTTTTGGAGTAAGTGTGCAATCAAATGAGATTTAAAAGAAGATATGGTTTCGCGCTGCTTATTGATTAGCAGGCAGACGGTTCCAGAACATGGACCACACACACCTAGACGCCTCGCTCCCGTAGGTGGTGAAAGTTCTCGGAACATATAAGTGATCCTGGTGCCTCGTGTTAATGTTCTCAGTACGATTCTGGCCTACCGTTGGCAAGGAAAAGAGCCATTCTGGCAGAAGTTTTATTCTGATTTGTAGATCAAGAGGCATATATCGTAAAGTATTTCTGCTCCATCCGTAGCCAATTCAGTTTTTCAAACATTGGAGTAACATGGTCATGTTTTCGGGCACCTCCAACGGCGACCTTTGCGGCAAAATTTGTATTTTCTTGACCCTTTCCAACTGGGTTTTATTGTCGAACCCCAGACCCGCAAGCAGTAGTCAGGACACTGAGTACCAACGACTGTACCACCATGACTCGACAGTCTGGCTCAAATCTATCACTCACTCTGTTAAGATATAACAGGATGCCAGTTACTTTTTTGCGTAGTTCGTCAATATGTGCGTTAAAAGTCATGCTACAATCCATGAAAAACTCCCAGTTTTTAACTGTGTGTGACGAAACAAGTGTCACATTACTGAATTTTATGTTCGTGTTCTCGGGATGCGAGAGATATACTGTCTGATCAAAGAAAATGACCTGGGTCTTGCCTTCGTTAAGTAATAGGCCGTTACTTAAAATAATATTTTGCAGTAGTCAATATATTTTCGGCTCTCTTTATCAAATCATCGAGGTTTTTCAAGTCCCCAGTCAGCAAAATCTGTGTATCGTCAGCATAAATAACAAGAAGTCCATCCCGTATATGTTGTGGTAGATCATTGATATAGATCAAAAACAGCAATGGGCCCAAAATCGACCCCTGGGTACACCAAAAGATATCTCCTCAGGAGAGGATAGAATTGAATCAACACGAACAGATGGAAGCGATTGCTCACATAATTTTCGAACCAAAAGAGTCGACATTGACTTTAGCTAATTTATTTATTAGAATCTGATGATTAACGCTGTCAAACGCTTTGGATAGATCCAATAATAACAGGAGAGATAATTTCTTATTTTCTATATCATATATTAATAACTGGTAACCTAAGTAGCGCAGTTTCTGTTGAAAGATTTGTCTAAAACCATGTTGCTCGTTAACTAGTAAATTATTTGAGTCAAGGTAAGACATCAGTTGAATGGCAATTATTTTCTCTAGTATTTTGAGATGACAGGGCCAAACAGAGATATTGGTCTATTAATTTCCAAACGTTTCAGTGTCTCCACTTTTGTAAACGGGAACTACGTAAGGATGTTTCCAAAGGTCAGGTAGTTACCTGTAACAATTGAGGTGTTGACAATAACAAGAATGTAGAATATTGTAACGGCAGAGAGTCAATCAAAAATCGAAACGGAATTCCGTCAGAACCACAAGAGTTTTTGGGTTTCAGATGTTTTATTACAAGAATCAGAGTGTCCATATCAACTGGCTGAGGTCGGAATTTATTTATTGTAAACTAATGATGTAGAGGGCTGATCATAATGGAGTTGATTGTTATTGCAGATATTTTCTTGTGATCTGGCGTACGTTTCCCTTCCTATATTGGCAAAATATTGATTAAAATCATCTGCTCTCTTCTGAGCATCAATGTCTGTGGTTTCAAGTGATCCCCCAGGAGGAGACTTTTTGTTCAGAGGTATTATTTTATTGATGACATTCCATGTTCCCCTCATATTACCCTTACATTTGGAGAATTCTTCCATTATAATAGTTTTTCTTCTTATTAGACAGCATTGTCTTAAACGTGTTTCTTTTCCCTTTGTAACTACTTTCAACATTTAGGTCTTGTCTATTTATTTTATTAAGTCCTTTTGTATATTGTCCCTAGATCTCATGCATCTTTAATTTCGGTGTCGATCCAAGGAGCAGGCGGGGTGTCTCATTACCTTCGTAATAAAAGGAGCACAGACGTCCAAAACATTTCACAAAAGTAACGTTAAAAACTATGGACCTGATAGTGTACATCATCAGTAAATAAAATTGTATTTAAGGAACAGCAGTCATTTAAGAGAAGTTCACAGAGGTAATTCTGCGAATAATTCTTGAGACAACGAAATGTCTTAACAGTTGGAGGGCGCTTTCTTTTCTGATGTTTATATTTGTAGTTAAACAGTTCATGATCACCAACTGAGCAAGGCAAGACATCAGAATGTACAACGAAATTAGGTCTATTGGTAATAATTAGATCCAAGAGAGTTGAGGAGGTCGTTGTAATACGAGTTGGTTTTTGTTTGCCAATTGGCTCAAGTGGAGGGTTTAATAATGTTGCCCATTCTATTATTTGGGGAGAGAGGTTATCATTGAAGTCACCTAGAATAAAAGAGGTTTGTTTCTCAAGCACATGGATCCAAACACATCACAAAGATAATCATAGCTATCTGTTTAGGGCATGGGATGACGGTATACACAGCCTATGATAAAGGAGGGAAATTTATTATATTGAACTGACATCCAAAGATCCTCGATATGCTGTGGTCTCACGAGTTCAGGTGTCAGTAGCTTCACCCTCCCAAAATTGGGCGTCTAACATAGATACACACACCCCCACCTTTCCCCCCATCACTACGATAGATAGAGAACTCGGGGATTTCAATGAAATTGCTATGTATTTCAGGTAAAAGCCACGATTCACTTATACACATGATATCAACATTCCTGTTATTTGTTAAGAATTCGACTTCATCAAAATTACCTAAGAGGGATTGTGCGTTATATGCTCAACGGTAAGTCGATCTGTTGGGAGTGTCATGACAGGGAGGAAGTAATTGCTATTCCCTATCTTGAACTTATTTTTGTTTTGTGTCCATACCCCTTACACCTGTCACATCTAATCCTGCGATAAAACTGGCATTGAAAAAGAGCATGACCGTGTTCACCGCAGTTATAACAAGGGCGACGTCGCGATAGATTTACTGCTTCACCTGTCTGAGTTTGCCCGTATTTATAACCGGCAAAATTAGTAGCCGAGTTTCTCTGCCACGCCCCACCCGAAGAAGAGCTGTGACGGCCATGATGATCACCCTCAATAGAAATTGGCTATTTTCTTTCTTCCACTTCCACCTCGTTGTGCTGTAAAATGTCTTCGTGGATAGTCCTCATAATTTTTTATGGTATTTTGGTAACTCAAGTCCGTATTTCTGAATCTCGGCGTTCTGCTTCCTTCCATGTGTGTTTGGGAGTATCCTCTCTTGTTTGCAACACCTTGAGAGCCTTCAGAAAATGGGGCAATTACTTCTTGACGCGTAATAGTGTCCCAATTGTCATTTAGTTTGAAGAAGGGACATTTTTTAGAGATGATATTTAGCAATCTGATGAGAGAGAGAGAGAGAGAGAGAGAGAGAGATACGAAATATAAAACAATTGACGTCAAACAACATAGTCATAATTCCGACAGAATTCACGAGGTGTAAGTTTGACGATGCAATCAATATTTTTGAAATGATAAAATATCCACTAAACTTTTAGTTACTGACACAATCAAACTATCTTTAAAGACAACAATCCAAATATCTAAACAATTAAAACGACAGGACTTTCGCATTCGATTCCTATTTTTAAAATAAAGCTCCGTAACTCGAAAAGAAGACTAAAAATTCACGATGAAAACCTCGCACAATGAATGACATTGCGCTCCTGAAGACAGCATGGAACTCACTCAGGCCTATTGATCTAGGAAAACAAGAGCCTACTTAAAGCGGATAGCAACACCATGAGTTCCAGTAGTTTCTAAAACTCAATCAATAGCTTCCTTCTAGTACAAGGTTAATCCTGAGGACCCAAAACATACGATATACATAAAAAAAAACGACCGTAACAAAACTAGAGAGAGAGAGAGAGAGAGAGAGAGAGAGAGAGAGAGAAGAGAGAGAGAGAGAGAATTTTCCCGACCTAAAATCAGTCTGGAGTTTTCATTAAAATTGACCTACTGGCCTAAAATGTACAGGTAATATGACGGGGGAAAAAACCGGATATACAAACAATAAATGATGACAATATAGTCGGAAATTTAAATCTATCTTAAAACAATCGCATTTATCATGACAGAAATAGATAAATAAATACAAATACTCTAGTTGGCTAATGAATTTTTTGCGTACAAAAGGTAGAATAGGTTTCATGGAATACCGACTTGACCTCCTCCCTCTCTCTTTTTTTACTTTTTTTTGTTTTAATTTTGCAGTGGGTTTATGAGAGATGTTCTGTGGTGTCAGGAATTTAAGGAGGAGAGATCTCCCAAACACTTATTTACTTACTGACAAAAACGAAAATAATTCGCACGAAGCACTTGCGAATTTTAGCTGATTCACTTTATTCATAATTCTTGACATACTATGAGCTTTGCCTATATATATATATATATAGATATATATATATATATATATATATATATATATATATATATATATATATATACATATATGTGTGTGTGTGTGTATGTATATATATAGCGAAATAAAGTTAAATGGAGTCATTTCACAGCAGACCACGCATTGTTGTGAAATAACTCCTGATTTTTGTGCACATAATGCTAGTAAATACAATGAAATTGTATCTATTTTTCATTCAACACGGCAAATACGTCAGACTCGCATCAAGCATAGTCCGCATAAGCGTACCATGCACACAGAAAATCTGATTGAAAACAGAATCTCTGAATGGAAAATTGTGAAACATTGTATACCGATGGGCTTCCGTTCTCCATATTCCCTGGTTCTATTTACCAACTTTAGTTTTTGAAAAAGTACATACTTCGCAAATATTTTTTTTTTATTTACTAAAGTGAATGTATGTATGTATGTATGAATGCATATATATATATATATATATATATATATATATATATAATATATATATATATATATATATATATATATATATATATACGTGTGTTTTACTGGGTAATTAAACCAGTGAAATCTTTAATTGGCAACTTCTATTTGGAAGGGAATATTCTGGTTATGTATTTTAAACTTCATTTTATGAAAACATTCCCCAGCCGTAATTATAATTTGCAAAATTTACAACTTAATTCACAGGCAGCCTTTATGTGACCTCAATTTTAATTCTGATAATACTTCGCTCATACATTTCAAACCTGGACATAAATGTTCTCATAAAATTACATTAAAGGAAATAGTATGTTTTCATCAAAAAGAAATATACATAATTTGTATGTTATTTCGTATATGCAAAATGGAATACTTAACTCTACTCCTACAACAGACTCTTCTGAACCCAATTTCATATTCCGCAGCCATACAGGTTCTTGACTTTACCTAAAGAGAATGCCTGATGAAGATATTGAATTTGCGGTGATATAAAAAATTAATGTAATGTTATGAAAATGACTAGTATAAATTATGCAAAATCTCCCACCCACTCTCCTCAGCTGTAAAGTGAATGTATAATTCTCGATTTATCATCAATATTTTTGTATATGTCAACTGATATTCTTCGAAAATTCAACCAGGCAAGAAATATGAATTTCTCCTTTACCTTTCCAAGCCACGAAAATTCCGTAAGAAATTCAGGACCAAACGTTCATTCTCGTCAAAGATTAAAAGTGATCAAACAAACGTAACTGTTGGATCAACGGGAAATGTTTAAGGTTCTTTACATGAGGGAATTATGTAAAAGTCTGTTGCGACTGGAGACAGTTGCAAGACCTTTTCTTTATGCGAAAAATGTCTCGTTTTTCCATTAATGTTATAATACCAGAACTTTTTATCAATCTGCAATGACTTCATTTCCTTCGTGGCTTCTTTGACCAAGACTCGCTTCTGTGAACTTTCTATCCAACTGATGGGCACTGTAGTGTTTAAAGGGAGCCCATCCTGCCTGTCGTACTCTTATTTCCCTATAACGCCTACCTTCACTTCCATATGTAAATGGTCACCGAAGGGCTGGCTGGCTCTAAGAGCAAGAGCCAGCGATGGCTTAAAGCCAGCTTAACCTACAACAACGTGTCCAAGAATTGACCTTCCTGATCATGTCTCGATGAAGGGTTGGAATTTCGAAAGCTGCAACTCAATGCAAATACTTCCTGGTTGCTCAAGCTTCAACGATTCACACTTCATACTTTACCTGTTTTTTGTTTTTCTTTATTTCTCGCTTATACTTCATTCCTTACTTTGTCTCTCGTTTTCTGCACTGCACTGGGCTGCTTTCCAACTAGGATTGCAGTTTGTCTAATAATTCTAATAATCAAGATAGGTTGGATTACCTAACAAATATTTTTTCGCTAAAAAATATATTTCGTAAAACACCTCAGTTAGGATGCTGAACCTAAACACAATGAATACCATATTCGAGATAATACATTCTTTAATGACCAATAAAAATGAAAATGTTCTTTGTTCCGACTGAACTATTCGGATATCCTTTCGCTGCAAAGAAAATGAGAGTCTAAACTCAATTTCACGAAACATAGAATAATAAATCGAATAACAAAGAGATGTGAAGAATAATTTACACAGTTGGATAAAATAGAACAAAGAAATGTTATAAAAGGTAGTCACCTCAAAATAAACAAATCATGATAACACGACAAGGAGCCAAAACACGTTCGCTATCTCTGATACTTGTGACATTATTATACAAGAACAAAAAGCGCTATTCAAGATATTATCTTTAATCTAGTGCATAATGCGACTCTCTGCCTCTGTATCTCTTGTTCACTGCTTTTCTTATATCATGCATAAATATATAGCTCAAGTATAAAAGGCCCATTAAAACAATCTGGTTTTAACAAAAGAATTTATTTGGCAGACACACACACACATATATATACTAATATATATATATACTTATTAATATATAGATATATATATATATCATACATATATATATATATATATATACCATATATATAGATAATTAATAATATATATATATATAGATATATTATATACAGATAACGTAAATATACATAAATGCACAAACACACTTATGTTATATATATATTCTTGTACTAAATTCTATTTCTCATACACCACTGCCTACGAAACATTCGATACGCCCAAACAATATTACAGTCTTACAAAATTTCTTAGTGTGCTCCACATCGATTTAAACTTCTCTCTCTCTCTCTCTCTCTCTCTCTCTCTCTCTCTCTCTCTCTCTCTCTCCACCTTTAAACCTAAACCCACGACTTCAAGAAGCACTTCAGTGACGGGCATAGACCGGAAGCACTATCCATAAATCGGAGAGCAGTTTACCACCACCAAGTTCTGCTGCGCAGAGATAGAAATTTTATCCCCTTAAATTAGTCGGGCCACAGCTAGAATCTAAACATTTTGTACTACATCTCCCAAGTCACGGGATGACTATATACGTATACCGCGAAGGAATTTTAAACACTCCCTCTCTCTGTTTATATATATATATATATATATTATATAATATATATATATATATATATATATATATATATATATATAGGATATATATATATATATATATAATATTATATATAAAATACCGAGTGGGTTTTTCTTGTATATCCCCGGGTGGTGGCGGATTAGGTATGTTATTGGAGGGTAGGTGAGACATGACACATCCACCCTCCTCTTGCAAACCTGTTTGTTTGCCTCGGGTGGGGGCGGGGTAGGTAAGGGATCGGGAGGGTA
>NC_061088.1:31257720-31262720 GCF_015104395.2 Macrobrachium nipponense | reverse complement strand
GACCACCAATACACTTTGACAGAATTAGAGGGTCTTTTGAAGGATTGTTCTGGAGATGGTGAAGTGTACACTGCGAGACAACTAAAGTCTAAACTACAAGATAGGTATAAAGATGAAATGATTATTACGTGCGAGCAAGGTAAAGAGACAATTTATACATTTCTGAATGAGAGCAATAATATACTGAGACAACATTATAGTAATACTGGACTAACACCTGAAGAAATTGTCGACATGGCTGGAGTTCTCATAGAAGATGAAATAAGGACAACCATATATGATAAATCCCAGTATCCAAAAATTTTGGAGATGAGCAACTATGAGAAGATGGAAGAACGTGTTTCTCAACTTCTTTTAAGGTTACTTAGTCATCTCATCAAGGACAGATGCCGTAGGATTGCAATATCACACAGTATAACATCAGCTGCACGCCCCAGATCATTTCCCTCTCCAATTCTCTTAGGAGTATCAGTGTACTGTAATGCTAAATTCGAGTCTCGTGAATTAGTTGATTTACTCAGCAGTCTAGCATTTGCAGATAATTACCGAGAAGTATTACGCCTCTACAGTGCAATGCTGCCTGCAGGAGAGAAAATGTATGAATGGGTTGACAAATTTGTGAATTTTGTATTTGACAATGCAGACATTGACACTCATACACTAACTGGACTTGGAACATGGCATGTTTTGGGAGGCATCACAGGTGTAACGCCAGCTGGAGAGATTGTGGAAGAAAACTTGCTTCGTTCAACACAAGTTCAGTCCGTTGTAGATGCTGGTAGATTTGCACAATTGCCCACCAAAAAATACAAAAAACCACAAGTACCAGGTCTCAGAAATGTATTAATCAAACCACTAGAACCTTTCAGTACCAACCATTCTTTCTTGAGATTAGGTATAACCTTAGACAATATCTAGCTGGCCAGCTTCCATGTAACACAGACTGCACGGTGCCCATTATGGAGTGGTTTCAATCAAACTCTCATGAAGCAAATCCACTATGATGTAAGCAGAATAGACATTCTGCCATTCATTAATAACAGTCCAAATCATCCAGACACCCTTTACTCTGCCCTCTGCTATGCCCAGGATGTGTCGGAAAAGTACAGGCTGGGTATTATCCCTGTCACATTTGATCAGCCACTATACCAGAAAGCAGTTGAAATAGTACAAGCATCTCCAGACCTTACCAAAGTTATAGTGAGATTAGGTGGCTTCCATCTTTTAATATCATATATGGTGCAATTGGACATATAATGGCAGGGATTGGGCTGTCTGATCTATGGGAGACTGTCTATGGAATCTACACAGTGAAGCACATGCTGACTGGGCATGCTTATGCTCGTGCACCTACCGGAGCACACATGCTGACAGCCTCTTCTCTTGTTGGGAAGATGCTTCATACATCAACATCTTGTAACACACTCAACTTGGATCATCTTAGAGTTGTCCATGAAAAGCTGTCTTGATGGGAAATATGAGTTGGGACTTCAACAGGACTCCTCTGTGGCTCATCTAACAAATGTATTAGATAATCTAGAAACATAACCTGACTACAAACTCAAGAACAGGAAAACTGTGGATTGAATATGTCAAGATGATATGTCTAATGCTCTTGTTTCTACGCGCTGAGCGTACTGGTAATTGGGAAATGCATCTATTTTGTGTCAATGCAATGATCTCCATCTTCCATTCTGGTGGACACCTGGCATATGCAAAGTCTGCCCGTCTCTACCACACACAGATGAAAGAGCTCCCCACCCCCCCATCATGGACAAGGATCAGTATGTTACAATATACAGAATCTGGATACTGGACAATACGCTGGAGTGACCGATTCTGGTCTGGGAATTTTACTGACCAGACCATAGAACAAAAGTTTTAATGCGGATGTTGAAGACTCGTGGAGGGTTTGAAAGCATGGGCCGTGGCATCACAAGCAGCACTCAGGCAAGGATGATTCATGTCCTGCCAAAGACTATTCCAATATGTGAGGTAGTTGAAGATTTTTGTGGAATTTATTCTCAGACTAGTGATCAACACACTGACATGAGAGCCTCCATGACTGAACGTGACAGGAAACACTATATCCTTTTTCGAAATTGGTTTGATGACCACTCGCCATTCTCATACACAGGTGAGCACAGTGAAAATCTTATCTCACTCGCAACTGGTATCGTGGCACCAACATCTGCCAATGCTGAGTGTGCCTTTGAGATGGGAAGGAAATCAGCTGAAAGTGACAGGTAAGAATTTTGCAGATGTTAAACTCAAAAGAAATGATCGAGTTACTTCAATAGGAGCAGCCACCAATGGAGTGACAGTCCGTGGCAAAGTGGTAGAGGTAGATTCCACACTATTATTCATGCGTGTCACATGTGTTATAGAAAAGCAATCTGAAATGGAAGTCTACCTTCAGCATGAGTTTAGTAAACAGCCTCCTGCATTATTTGATAAAGAGATGATGCGCAAGAATACTAAAAGTAATCTCGCAAGTCTCATAAAAGCTTCAGTTGTACCCATCTCAAGTGATGACCTTCAAAATCCATATTACATTGTCGATGGTGGACATCTACTGCAAAGTGTTCCTTGGCCAACAGATGTGGATGGTTGCACATATGGTGATGTTTGTAGCACATATGTATCATACGTACTAAACACCTTTGGTAAATGCACAGTATGTTTTGATGGGTATTATGCTACATCAACAAAATTTGCAGAGCAGAACCGGCGTAGTCTTTTTACACGGTCTCTGCAGATATTATTGTTGATCTTGAACATCCAGTGACTACTAATCAACGTTCATTCTTGGCCAATAGAACAAACAAGTCACAGCTAATAGAAGAGGTTAAAGTTCAGCTCTCAAGTAAAGGAGTTAAATGTCTACAGGCAGAGGCAGATGCTGATTACATACTGACCCAGCGCAACCACTAGTTATGCAGAGGTCCACACTGAATTGCCCAGTGGTACTAGTAGGCACTGACACTGATTTACTAGTAATGCTCATTGACAAAGTAACATATAAGAAAGTATATATGATGTACTCACGTAATAATGTCTATAAGATCAGTGGTATGCAAGAGGTAATGCACCATCAGTCCCGTCGACACATTCTTCTAGCCCATGCAATCACCGGATGTGATATACGGTGTCTGCCCTTTTTAGCATTGCGAAAGAAACGAGCACTTACAGTTTTAGAGAACCACAGCCAGTGTGACATGTTTTGATCAATTTAAAAAAAGTGTATTCAAGTCATGATGAGATAGCAAGGGTTGGGGATTTTTTTTATTAAATCTCTACAAGTGTAATCAACATCTCTTGACAAGTCTCGGTACATATTGTACACACAGAAGGTGAGCAAAATGAGCAGCAATTTTAAGCTAGAGAGTCTCCCCCCAACCTCTGCAGCAGCTAAGTACCATTCATATAGGACTTACTTTACAATACAAGAGTGGTTGGGAAATCCAGGAAAGCTAGATCCTACAAATTGGGGTTGGTACTACAAAGGTAACGTGCTGACTCCCGTCTTCACTGATAGGCCTGTAGCCCCAGAGCAAGTGCTGCTTATTATATCCTGTGGATGTAAGGGAGGGTGTGCGAAAGAGGTGTAAATGCCGTAAAGCAGGAATGTTTTGCACAACCATGTGTTCATCATGCATAGGTCAAACATGTACAAATTCCTGGCCTGCAGATGGTGATGAGGATGAGAAAAATACTATGAAACCTGTGAATCGTGTATATGATTTTTTTTTTTTTTGGTTAATTCAATATTTATGATTTGAATTTTTTTTTATTTGGTTATTAATGGCAAGAACTTGTACATGTTATATATATAGAGTATATATATATATATATATATATATATATATAATATATATATAATATATATATATATATCTATATATATATATACACACACAAGGTGTAACGAGTTTATGCAAATATTTCGTGAAATGAAAGAAAAAGGCCATTTTAAGCAGAAAAACGTTCTATAAGCATATGCATTTTAAAGCTTCGTTTATCCATTTTTGGCAAAATTTTAAAATAACCGGTTTTCCTTAACTCTGTGCTCGGCCAACAAGGCATACGCTATGTTGAGTACTCAGGGATAATGTGAAGATTTATATTTTATTTGGATTATACGGCCAAAACATGTAAACTTTACATTGAATTAGAGAAATCACATTAAGAATGAGTCTTGTGTCTACAATGAACGACAAAAGTATTTTTCTCAGTTTATTTCAATATTTGTGATGTGAAAATTTGCATTTTATTGATTTTAAAGGCCAGAAAATGATTAAAACTTTACATTGAATAAAAGGAATCACATTAAATATGAGTTTTTCGCACCAAAGTTCCTTGTTTAATAAGTACTAAACAATGCTAAAGGAGTATTTTCGAAAATTAGCCGCATCGCAGCCGCCATCTTGGATTTTTCAGCAAGCTCAAGGTTAATTTAGGTAAACTTTATTCCACTGAACTTAGTAAGGTTTCAGATAACTTATGTGAAAAATTCAGCTTTCTGCATTTTTTTTCCATGTTGAACCCTATTGCTCCTGTACTAATACGCTATGTTGAGTAGTCAGGGATATTGGGTGGAGGAAGAGGGGGCAGTTGATGAAGTGCATTAGGCAACTGGATTGCTAGTCTTTTCATTATGACTTTCTTCTCGCAGGTTTTTGAAAAATATAACATTACAGTCCTTTCAATTAGTAAATTACCTGTGAACAAACTTCACTGTAATCTAACCTAATTTTAAATATTAGCTTTGCGCATCAAGAAAGTAGTGTAAATGCCACGGAATTGTTGAATCAGGAGTCAGGACTAGGCCTATGCTGAATGAGTGATAATGACAGTAATCATGATGACAAGGGGATGCAGGTAATGAAGTTACTGCACTTTGAACAGAGTCAGCTTTTCTACCTTTTTCGATTACTGCATGAATATAATACGTAATACCTTTTTCAGGAAAGACTGAAGAAAGCGAATTTTCCATAAAG
>NC_061088.1:31232720-31252720 GCF_015104395.2 Macrobrachium nipponense | reverse complement strand
AGAGAGAGAGAGAGAGAGAGAGAGAGAGAGAGAGAGAGAGAGAGAGAGAGAATCTTCTTTTAATCTAATTTCATTTCATATTCCTCAATGTTTTGTAAAAAAAAAAAAAAAAAAAACATAAGAACAATAAGAATAATATTGCAAAACACCAACAGTAATAACTATTCAGTAAAAACAAAATAAAAACAATTGCGCACTAACAGAGATCACACAAAATAAAAAAAACAGCTGCCAAAATAAAGAAAAATAGAAGCAATTACAAAAACAATTAGAAGAAAATAAACACGCACAACAAGTAATAGCATATTCTATATCTTTCGCTAAAAATCAACAATAAAATTGGTGCCTCAAACAAAGAACAAAAGTAACATCTTAAATTTACGAGATAATGATCCATCGTTACGTAGTACGTTCCCGAAAAATGATTTGTGGTTTTCTGTAAAAGAAAGTGATGGAGATGTCTTCGTCTGTCCGTCCGCACTTTTCTATGTCCGGCATAAGATAATCAATAAGCACTGAGGATAGAGGGCTGCAAATTGGTATGTTGATCATTCTCCCTCCAATTATCACACATACCCAATGTCAGCCCTCTAGCCTTAGTAGTTTTGATTTCACTTAAGGTTAAAGTTAGCATGATCGTGCGCCTGGAACTGCTATTGGTGCCAACAACGCAGTCCACCACCGGGCGTGGTGTAAAGTTTTTTGGGCGGCAGCTTTGTTTCATACAGCATTGTGCGATGTACAGGAAACTCGACTGCGCCGAAGAAACTTCGGTTAGTTTTTTTTTAATGACATTCGGAAATTCCCCCACAAGACAATCCAAACAGAGTCTGTATTAAAAATTAATTTTCAATTTTTTTTTTCCAGAAAATCTTATCTGTAATTTAATCGTTTGTGTAGAAAATGTGAGACAAAATTCTATTTAATATATTTTGTGAAGGACTCTTACGTAGTTCATTGCTGAGGATAAAATAAAACGGTTTTCTTGTGCATAAATTTTGGTATTTTCTTAAACAACACTGGAAACCCTTAAGCTTTGTGAGGACCACTGTCATTATTACTACTAGCTTACTAATAAGTAGAGCATTTCAAATCACTAAGGATCGTAGAGCCTATAGTGAACTGAACGTGAATAACTAAATCGTATCCTAAGATCAACACTACGACACCCAGATTACTATACTCACCATTTTAATCGACTTTCAAGATATGACATTGAGTTGTATATATTAATGACTACTACATAAATGATTCCAACTTACTGTAATTGTGAATAAAGGATTCGTTAACTTGAATGACGGATTCACTATCCCTGGCCTAGATGGTTTGAGATCCGGCGTCAGCGCGGCCTCCCTTTCATCGTTCTCGTCCAAAGAACATTATAGGAAACAGCTCCCTATCATTAGATATGCATGTCCTCAAAATGAATTTCCCCATATTGAACTTTAAGATCGGAATGCTTAAATGACTATGTTACGGAGATCCCGATGACTTTTTGGAGATCGTTGGACTAGATCTTTTCCATACGACCATTTGAATTTCTTTGTATATTCTGGTAAGTTCATCCACCACTATACAATCCATATGAATCAATCTATCCCGGTGAGGTACAACGATGTGTATCATTTCATATTCTTTGACTGTTTTGAAGTCAAATAACCTCTCAATGATATGTTCTCAACTCCCTTGCTCTTATGATGGAGTCCTTTAAGAGCACAATTATCCAACAACCCTCTCTTTCGCACAATGCGACTGTATGGAAGAGCGACTACTTAGCCTTCTAATTTCCTTGTCCGATACTTGTCAAAGTGAGCATTCTAACTTCTACCCCACCTTCCGTAGTCTTTAGTTGGTTTTGATTGCATGTAACCTTCTGATGTCTAAGTACAACCGCTGTTACAGCCTTGCCAGTCACAATTGGAAGTGAAATGTTTCTTGGATGCATATACAAAACAGATCCAAAATTCTAAGTTTTTCTGTCTTTCCTCCTCTGGTTACAAGTGTCTTATAACGTGTCCATAAGTGATTGCCTCCGCATAGTGTGCATCCCTTAGCCTGGTTTACCTGGGCTTTGTTCGTATTTTTAGGCCCCACTGACGTTTTTTTGTTTGTTTTGTTTTGTTTTTTTTTTGTTTCACAGACTCCCCTTGTTCTACTGCGAAATTAGATACCGAAGTTAAGGAATTAGCTTTCCCTGTTTCAGTCTGTGGAAAAGCCCTCCATTGCGTATTTTTTCAAAATAAATTTTGAAGGTGTCAAATTTAAGCCCACCTTCCCCACACCTTCGTTTTAATGTTTCACTTATACAACTAGGTAGTTTTGTTGTAGAGCAAGTTGGTAAACAACTCGTTCAATTCAAACAATGCTCTGAATCTTTGTAGCGATTCTACCTCTGCATTAGGTGTGTCTTTCTGAAAGATTTTTTTGACTAAACACAACTTAATTTTGTCTTTCCTGCCATAGGTTTCATAGGTTTCTTTTAGTAAGTTTACTACTTGCAAATATTCATCTCCTAATTTAAAACCCGATATCAGTTCCAAAGCCTCACCTTCCAATAAGCCCTCCAAATAAGAAAACTTTTGTATATATACCTTCAAAGTTAGTATGTTGGTGTACTGATACTTCAAACAGTTCCCAAAATGAATTCCATTCTGATACATCACCATCGAAATATTTGAGATTTAATTTAAGTAACTTTATACTAGTTTTGTCAGGCAATATCGGTGTACTAGGTTCACCCCTTGAGCTAGAAGACTCGTGATGGAGGAGTTTAGTCTATGAATTTCAGTGCCTATCTTTAGGCTATAATCTGCTTCAATCAAGACTGTCCTGTGGGATCCGTTAGATCCAATATTTCACTACCCAGCTGCTGGATTTTCTGTAAATATTACTTGAAGGAGTCTGTCAATGAACTAATACTATTGATATCACCTGTACCAATAGCAGTTTCAACCTTCTCTGACCAATTGGTTATCAAAGACTTAAAACCCCTTCGCCTCCTCTTTAATTCCTCTACGCCAGACATCATAAACTATTTTTTACCAACACCAAAGTATACAAACTGTCAGCCAATACAAAGATATATACGGCACTAGCAAATATATATAGATTTGGGTATCTCTTTAAATCAACCAATGGTAGATTACTAATGGTTATATATATATATATATATATATATATATATATATATATATATATATATGCACCCTTGACTACATATATATGTGTACACTGTGCAACATAAGGTTTTATTTCAATTTTAAATCCCGCCTTCACTGAAGTTTCTCTAAAATTACCATTGAACTTCAATAAAAACCAACAATTTACGAAGTGGAAATACATCAGTCATCATATCGCCTAACCTAACTTAAACCCAATTTCTTGGGTTGGCTAAGCACAACCAGAGCTCTACCAATCCTGCCTATATGAATCTGCTGCTTCACATAAGTGTACCTACCTATTATATTGGAAATGCACTCTGTAAGCTGCAAAGTCTTTTTCAACCAACTGGTTGGAAACAAAAGTTATTTCTCGGATTATCTTCAACAACTGGTTTAATAGCTTCTTCTGTACACAATAATTACTTATGAATGCTTCTAAGGGTATCACGAACCTCTAGGCTTACTATTAAAACCTTATTATTATTAATAACTTCCAGTCTTGCTATTTTTCTCTTTATTTACCAAGTCTGGATCATCATTGTTTACATCAATATATCTCTAGTCTGTTTAACAGTCCAAGATCCAGCAAATTATCACACTCAGCTCCTGATTTCCCAAAAGTATAATAATAAATAAGGGCTGCTTTAGCCTTACATCACTCTTGCTACAACTTCCTGTCATGAAGTGACTTAGATGTTTGACATGGGTGTCCTATCACGGCAACCTTCTGTCCTATTTGGAATACATCTGGATAGGCCACAGCCATTTTCTCAAAACAAATATCTTCTCAAAGAAAAATAGTAACGAATTAAGGTTAAAATTCCTACCGAGAGACTAGCAAAGGATTAGGCTTTCGTTAGGCTAGGAGATGATTGACCAAATCGGTCTTACTACTGATCCATTCATGCTAAGCCGCTAAGCTAACGCGTAACTAAATTTAATTCTAATATGGCTGCCATCATCAGCCAGTCACCTATTATCTTTATCGCCAAGTATCACAACGATCCTCAAAATTTCATAAACGCAAACTACACTAATCACTGATGTAATAATCAACCACAGTAATAAGTGCACCATTTTATTACTACTCGCCTAGCTACACTACGACACCCAGATGACTGTACTCATTTCAATCGACATTCAAGATATGACAATGCGTTGTGTTAATGACTAGTACATAAATGATACCAACTTACTGTAATTGTGAATGACGGATTGCTATCCCTAGACTGGATGGTTTGGGAACCGGCATTAGCACGGCCTCCCTTTCACCATTCTCATCCAAAGAACACTACAGGAAACAGCTCCCTATCATTAGATATGCATATCCTAAAAAGGAATTTCCCTAAATGAACTTTTAAGATAGGAATATTTAAGTGATAATGATAAGAAGATCCCGATGGTTTCTCGAAGATCCATGGACTAGATCTTGTCCATATGACCACTTGCTTGATTTAATTAAGCTAATACCAGTCGACTGGATTCTATCTAATCAGTGATAAACTACCTGACTGACCATCGTTGGCCGACACCAAAACATTAAGCCAACTACCAAAACAAACGACGGCCGATAATTAAGAGCTTTTACACGTATACACTTACAAACCAATACATGAAATAACCAAACACACTGCTTTTCCTAACTAAATACAAATATAACAAGTCATTATATCTTCCTTTCATACAATTCGCATTTCCACTTAACCAAAATGAGGAAAATATAGGTAAAAGATATTACAACTTAATTAAGGCAAAAGTACTTTCTTATCGAAGTTTCGACAGCCATCAACGTCAGAGGAAATGACGATTACACACACAAAAAAACTGTCTTATCTAATCCTCACAAAAAAATGTAAATTTAACCACACACAAAAAAGGAAAAAGGCAATCGAAACGTTTCGAATAATTACAAGGAAACAACATAGTCAAACATACATCTCGTGAAAAAGGGCGACTTGATTTTAAAAGAATTGCTTAAAAATTTCAGCTTAACCTTTCTGCAGCCACCGTTTATATATATATATATATATATATATATATATATATATTATATATATATATATATATGTATATATATATATATATATATATATATATATATATATATATATATATATATATACAAACTACATAGGAAGTCATGGTGTGAGTCTCTCTCTCTCTCTCTCTCTCTCTCTCTCTCTCTCTCTATATATATATATAATATATATACATATATATAAATAAATATATATACACATATATAAATATATATATTAATTTATTTGTGATAACCACAATGACCTGTTAAACTTCTCGGATACCTCGCACTGTTTGGATACGCTGTTCACTAGGAACCCTGAACCCAAAGGAAGAACAAATGAGGAAACAATAACTGCCGGGATGGGATTTGAGCCCGGGGGCACGAAAGGTTAGGGTGGGTTAACCTAAAACCGCTGTACCAGGCAAAGTTGGGGTTTCATCATTTGGAGTTCAAGACTCGTAGTGATGAGCGTCTCCCAAGTGTGTGAGGAATTCGAGAAGAGGTCGCTGTGCCTTCGAGACATACGGATATATCTGGTAAAAGTGACCACTAGATTATATATAGCTAGACACTCGCTGCTTGGGTGATCAAGCATGAACATCACGAGAGCGTCTGAGAACCGGCTGAAAAACAAGTGCGAGTGTTACTGCGAATGTAAATGGCATAATATGAGTTTACATAACACTCTAATGACGACGACAGCTGACGAATATAACGGGACGGATACAAGAAGGTGCTGTAAGAGGCTCCCCCCCCTTCTGTTGAACAATAGGTTCAAAACAACAAAGTTACTTCAGGATATTGTAAGATGTAGCTTTATCCAATTCCAAATTTCCGATATTAGCGTTGAGTGATACCCGAGTCATTATACCATAGGTATACACTTTTTTTAATTAATAGCTCAGGTGAGAAGTGATTTGGGCGAAAACAGAATTCACAATGATTACCATGTTCGATCGACTTTCAAAATTTGTAATTCTCTGCGTCCTTTGTATTTCCTGAAGCACTTAACATTCTCTCTCTCTCTCTCTTTACAGTGTGGATTCATCACCAAGAGAAGTCCATTGACGAACCTTTCTTTGAGATCGGTTCTATCCTGTCTCAATTCCTTGCAAAAACATAAGGAATACATTTGTACATAAACTTGAAAGATACATAAAAAAATTTACTCATATTCGACGTTATTTCCAATATAAATTCATTAACAAGAGAAATGTCAAGACGACCAATTTACAGTGAAAAAAGAAGCCAAAAAAACAAAAATAAATAAAATAAAATAAAATAAAATAATAAAATAACAACAAAGTCGGTGCGACACAGAACATGGCTTGTCACAAAAGACAATGAGACGAGCACTACAGTACAGCACCTCCAGGAGGTACAGACAGAGACACGAGGGTTGTTCTAGCCATTGCAGCAGCCTCCCTTGGGGAAAACGAGGAGTTCGAACCGGCTACGTTCATTATACTCCTCAACGTATTTCTGAAGCCTACTTTAGTTATGACTTCCTCGCTAAGAATACACAATGTAACATCTGATTTGTTTATACATTTCGTCGCAAGTGACGAACCCTTGGGCTTGCACAGTGTATGATAATAGGCTTCGTTCTTTTTTTGTAAGGGGTGGTGCCAGAATTGCAGAGACTTTCGGTTCGCAGCCAGACTTTTAGGGATGAAGTTACGAACCCATTTTCTTAGTCCCAGTTGGCAATGATACCCACTCACTTGCTAGTCGACTGCTGAGTGTCAGGGAGGGATCTAACCCAGGACCTTGCAGTTGCAAACCCAGTGCTCTTCCACTGAGGTACCACATTTGTGATACGGTTTGTGTCATGACTTTTATTTACAGGTTATTATGACGCAAGCAACTCTTTCATGTGAGGATTACCCAACGCAATGAACCCGTCATAAAAGTTCGGGGAATTACTCCAGAGGCGAGTGAATCCTGAACGCGTCCCAAGTAACGTGTCTGGAATAGATATCAGCCGATGATAATGAAAATGTTAATGATGGAGGTAACTGGCTCTGTCCGGATTGCATGTAGTCTGTTCGAAGGCGGAATTCAGAGGAAGTCTGTATTCTGCACTGGATATGTTATCATTTGCGAAACCCAGTTTGAGTGGGATTGGGTTCTATTTTATGCACGTGTGAGAATGTTCACCAAATGTCAAGTGAGTACGTTCTGTCAGCCAAACAGCACAATGGGAATTACGAATTCTGCTCTCTGTACTCCTTCGCCTCATTTCTACACTTTGCATTGTAAAGGTGAGTTACAATGCAAAAAAGAAAAAAGAAATTATACCGTGTCAAACCTGCAACATACTGCTTACATAAAAAATTAATCTCCCAACTCAGCTGCAGTTGATAATACTTCCTTCGTCCTTCTTTGCTTTCCACTTATCTGCGAATAACTCTGCACACTCATTTCTTTTTTTTCAACTTTCCTCTCACTTGCAATTCTTGATCTTGTCTAGAATAATTATGTTCCACAACAGTACCAACGGAGGTACATGAAGCGTCTTGCGTTATAATCTCAACAAATTAGTCAACAGATTTCTCTCGAAAGCATCCTCGAAAATCAAGCTTGAGTTTATCAATATTTTGAATTTAAATCTAACAAAGTGACACATAAATCGTTATGTTTCGGAGGTCATTAAAGCTTACGATATTGTGGTTAACTTTTGAAAAGCCTTACTTGTTTCTCATCTAAACAAAGCTCTAGCTTTACATGGGACTCTCTCTCATGAAGTACTGTCTTCTTAAGAAAAAAAAAAACTTTCTTCAAACTGGTTTTTGACCAAGTTTGGTGGAAAACACGAGTGGGCGAAGCGATGACCTCCTGGAAAAAAGTAATGAGACGTTGATGTGACAGAATACGGAAACTGTTAGAACGAAAGCCTTCCATTCCTAGAAAGCAGAGAGCAGGTGGGACATAAGTGGACGGGGCAGAAAATAAGCTCTATAAATTGATTAGGTTTACAGACCAAATATTTGTTCTAAAAGGAATGATTCTGCAAAATAAGTTAGCTTTTATGGATTAATCATTGCCCGAGCCTAAAAAATATTCCGAAATTTAAGGATGCATATGATAATTTTTAAACATGAGAATCTGCATGATGTCGATGTCGCTTTCAAATAGCTGTAAGTAGAAAACATACAGCAAGTAGATGTTTTGTGTACATGAAACTCATCCTTGAACATACTCCATTTTCCTAAATCTATTGCGAAATAAACAAAAATATGAACACCTTTGCATCGAGCATTGCACACTGACTGACCTCTAAATTACTTTACTTTCCGATTTGCAAAGCTTATAAAGAAAGCGACAAGCGAATATAATTAACATACGGATGTCATTAATAATATTAAAAGTTAATGTCACAACTACTCAGTATTGCAAGCACAGCCTTGATCTGCTGAAGTAAAAGTTGATGTTGTAGTGCTTGCATCTGGCTTCCTGTGACCTGTACACTTCCGGTCTGCTTCTTCCAAATGTAATAGAAATTTGTATATTGCTGGATGTTTCTTGAGCACTTGACGTGCGATGGAGAAATTTAAATGTAAACAGTAACGGCAAAGAATAATTTCAATTTGGTTACTGAAACAAAAACTCTTTCCCAAACAGTGTCTATGAAGCATAACCCCATTCCCCCCAAAGCTCTCTCTCTCTCTCATAGTATATCATAGAAACTGCATACAACGAGAAAGGAAAACTTCCCGTCGGCCCTGTCTCTCCCTTTCCCCCTTAACAACTCATGGTGATGCCACAGTGCAGAGGAGAAATCCACAGACTCGCCACAGAATCTTTTTGTTCAAAGGATCTTCCAAGGAGCATGTTAAATAAAAAAAACACGAGAACTAGAACGCTCTCAAACAAACAACGACATAGACTCCTCTAACAGATATTAATAAAGACTTAAACAACTGAACAAGGCGAGGCAGAATGGAACAAGCAAAGCTAGTAACAACTAGTTTGATCAGTATGATA
The DNA here is from genome assembly GCF_015104395.2 of Macrobrachium nipponense. Taxonomy (NCBI): domain Eukaryota; kingdom Metazoa; phylum Arthropoda; class Malacostraca; order Decapoda; family Palaemonidae; genus Macrobrachium; species Macrobrachium nipponense. The sequence goes on along the minus strand of NC_061088.1, from coordinate 31,243,549 downwards.
GTTGGATGGGTGACTAACCATAAATACAACTCAAAAGCTACGGGACCATCTGTATGGGCAGGGTAATGGGGTTAGCAACCTAATTATGGAAGTGAATGACAAGAAACTTACACTGAGACCTGACTGTGTGAGGTTGAGGGTCAAAAGAGTCCTGAAGTTCCAAAACTGTAAACATAAATATGAGGGAAAGATAAAATTTAATATAAAATTTGGCATCCCCACCTTCTCTTAGGCAAATAACGGAAGTATTTGTTGATAAAAATTGCAGGACGAAGCAAACCCTTCCAATTCCTCTGTAAACAATACGATCTTCGTTTAGAAATCTCACTCAGTTCAATAAACGGTACAAACAACTTCGGATTTCGGGGATTGCGACTGAAAAAAAAAAAGCAAACACAAACACGTGGCTCTTCGAGCAATGGGTTCTGAAGGCTAACAACTTGTTTGCTAACAAGGCAAACAATAAGGGCGCTTGCAAAACAGGAAGAGCAAACACTTGGTTGCGTATTCAATCTGCTTATTCTTATTCTAACGTCAGGAGGTCCTTCGTTAGATTCTGATAACGCTGAATATCGACTTCCCTGTTATCTCTTGTTGATGCTCCTGTTTTCCCCGGCTGCTGCTGCTGCGCCATCCAGGTGGATGATACTACTGCTCTAGCAGTTCTTGAGTTCGTTCACAACTTTGTGTTTGCGTTATGGTTGTATCAAAATTATATTCAAACATACCAGCGAGGTGAACAAGGAGAGAGAGAGAGAGAGAGAGAGAGAGGAGAGAGAGAGAGAGAGAGAGAGAGAGAGAGAAATGGATATATTATGTGAAATTGATATATCGTAAACTGTACTAATAACAAGGAACCGTATGTGGAGATTATATTTTGAGAACTTAAATTGTTACCAATAGCATTATATGGTTTCGATAAATGCAATATTATATATATATATATATATATATATATATATATATATGTATATGTTTATATCTATACATTTATATTTATATCTATATAGAATCTATATTATCTATATTGATATATAACATATATATATATATATATATAAATATTAATATATATATATGCTATATGTGATATATATATACACACACATATATATATATATACATATATATATATATATAATATATATATATATATATATATATATATATATATATGTGTGTGTGTGTGTGTTTTTGTGGGCGCGGAACACTAATTGGTTCCCACTGAAGGATTCAAGGCCGGAGGAAAAATGATGTAGTCGCTGTCACATTCCTACTTTCCATACCTATTGAGTCATAGAAGAATTAGCTGTGCAGGAAGCTTCAACACCAGCTTCTTCACAGAACTACACACAACGTTCATCAGCAGCGAGTTAATCCCTATACTATACAAAAACTGCAACATTCAACTCCATCTCGCACGCACTCCAATCATCCTTCCGTCGAAATACCCCTTCCATACCATTTAACCACCACTTTCTAAGCCTTCCTCAATTCCCACTCCAAACACCTCAGACTATACAGCCATTTAACCAGCAAATTCTCCTTCACTACTTCCACGTAACCAAACCATCCCAAATCACAATGATACATCCTTTCTGTGGGTTTCCTATACACCAAAACAAAACTAGATAATAAACAAATTACATAAGCATGCAAACTGAGGAAAGCCAAACCTTACTGATTAAAACACGAGTAAACAAACGAAAACGAAACCCGGCGACTTAAATCATGCCAAATTAAACATCGGGGAACTAAAAGAGGAAAAGCTATCCGGATTTCTCTTGTCCAATCGGAAATACCATTCGTACCCGAGGGCTTGACAACAGGAGATAACCGGGGGAAGAGAGAGAGAGAGAGAGAAGAGAGAGAGAGAGAGAGAGAGAGAGAGAGGGATGTATCTATTTCTGGACTTTACAAAAAAAAAAAAAAAAGGGTGTGAATTGGTGAAGGTGGGATGAAAGTAAACCACTACTGAATATAAAGGAAGACGTTGAAGAAGTGAGAGAGAGAGAGAGAGAGAGAGAGAGAGAGAGAGAGATACGCTTCCAATGAAAGTGAACCAGCAGCCTATAACCCCACAGAGCTACAGGCCAAACGAATTGGTAAAGAAGTTGTTAGCAAGAGGTCGGTGGGTGACCCTTGAATAATAATAAGCGAATATACATCATCATCATCATCATAAAGCAACCTTGGAAACATGATCAGACGGTGGGTATCCATGAATACATATGGATACCTCATCTAAAACAGAATAAGGGAGAGAAAGAAAGAGCATTAATTCACCTGGAGCTACGATAAATAATCATATGAACCCGGAAATAGTAAGAGCGTTTGTCCGCTTTCATCTACTGTAGTCCTTCTTACTCTACTATGATAGTAGCTTATGTACTCATGTTGGCCGCAGATCTTGGTCAAATAACAAGAATAACTGGCGCTTCCAAATGGTATAAACTTACTTGAGCAAACATTTCATATCCTGGTGACTGGTGCTTCAAGAAAAGACTCAGAAAATGAGTTACCAATTTATAACCTGTCTTTAAACACCCAGCGCAATTTCGTGCCATATTTGGTCTCTAAAAAGACTGAATTAACAGAAATAGGCCTGGTATTGCAATCATTTATCTCGAAGTTACCTATAGCCCTATTTGGAATCTGCTTGTTAAATACACCTCTGAATGCAAACAGTATAATGAGAGGCTACCCTGATTTTCTAATGGGTGCCACTTGAAAACTCTTCTACCATCATGGGCTTACAGCCAAGCACAGCCAAATGAACAAGCCGTGATGCGACCTCCAGCTTACCCGGGACGCGTGCACGATTTTCACCTCCGGCACAAGTTATAAACAGTATATTCCTAACTTAACGTGGAGTGGTCTTTGCAATTAATAATCATACCTAGTACTACTTACACTGACAACAACAAGGATCAAATAAATAGGAAAAAAAAATAAACACGTTCATATACCCTCAGTTATAAGTGAAAACACAAAATAATCGAACAGAAACATAGCCTAAATTCATTACACCAAATAAATTACAACGTGCTAAAATCTACTTTCAAATAGGGCCTTGTTTCACCAACGAAAATTAAATTAAATATCCTATATTTTATTAGAAATAATTCTTCTGTACTGTTCAACACGAACATTATTTAATTTTCGCATTTTCCTTCTAATATATAAATCATATACATCCTACACTAAAATTCCCGTATCCTTGATTAAACGTGAAACATCTTTTCAGACCATTTTAAGCTCTTCTATAAGGCTTTCACTTTACTAGAACTGGGCACAGATGTTTTACCTTACTAGAACTTGGCATACATGTTACACCTTACTAGAAACTGGGCATACATGTTCCACCTTACTAGAACTGGGCACAGAAGTTTTACCATTATAGAAACTTGGCCCATACAGTTTTTTACCTTACTAGGGAAAACTGGGGAATTACATGTTTCACCCCATTACTAGAAACTGGGCATACATGTTTTACCTTAACTAGAAATGGGCCATACATGTTTCCAACCTTTACTAGCCTTACTAAAACTGGCATACTGTTTTCACCTTACTAGAAACTGGGCACAGGAGTTTTGGGCCTTACTAGAACTGGGCATACATGTTTCACCTTACTAGAACTGGGCATACGTTTCACCTTACTAGAACTGGGCATACATGTTTCACCTTACTAATACTGGGCACAGATGTTTTACCTTACTAGAACTGGCCACAGATGTTACTCCCTACTAGAACAGGGCACAGATGTTATGCCTTACTAGAACTGGGCATAGATGTTTCAACTTACTAGAACTGTACACAAATGTTTCACCTTACTAGAACTGGGCATAGATGTTACACATTACTAGAACTGGGTACAGATGTTTTACCTTACTACAACTGGGCACAGATATTTTGCCTTACTAGAACTAGGCACAGATGTTATGCCTCACTAGAACTGGGCATAGATGATTCACCTTACTAGAACTGGGCACAGATGATTCACCTTAGTAGAACTGGGCACAGACGATTCACCTTAGTAGAACTCGGGAACAGATGTTCACCTTAATGAAACTGGGTACAGACGTTATGCCTTACTAGAAAGAACTGAGCATAGATGTTTCATCTTACTAGAACTGGGCACAGATGTTTCGCCTTACTAGAACTGGGCACAGATGATTCACCTTACTAGAACTGGGCACAGATGTTATGCCTTACTAGAACTGGGCACAGATATTATGGCTTACTAGAACTAGGCACAGATGTTTCACCTTAGTAGAACTGGGCACAGATGTTTTACCTTACTAGAACTGGGCACAAATGTTTTGCCTTATTAGAACTGGGCACAGATGTTATGGCTTACTAGAACTGGGCATAGATTTTTCACCTTACTAGAACTGGGCACAGATGATTCACTTTAGTAGAACTGGGTACAGATGTTTCACCTTACTAGAACTGGGCATAGATATTACACATTACTAGAACTGGGTACAGATGTTTCACCTTACTAGAACTGGGCACAGATGTTTTGCCTCACTAGCACTAGGCACAGATGTTATGCCTTACTAGAACTAGGCATAGATATTTCACCTTACTAGAACTGGGCACAGATGATTCACCTTAGTAGAACTGGCCACAGATGATTCACCTTAGTAGAACTAGGAACAGATGTTTCACCTTACTGGAACTGGGTACAGATGTTATACCTTACTAGAACTGAGCATAGATGTTTCATCTTATTAGAACTGGGCACAGATGTTTTGCCTTACTAGAACTGAGCACAGATGTTTTGCCTTATTATAACTGGACACAGATGTTATGCCTTACTAGAACTGGGCACAGATGTTTCGCCTTACTAGAACTGGGGACAGATGTTTTACCTTACTAGAACTGGGCACAGATGTTTTCCATTACTAGAACTAGGCACAGATGTTATGCCTTACTAGAACTGGGTATAGATGTTTCACCTTACTAGAACTGGGTACAGATGATTCACCTTAGTAGAACTGGGCACAGATGTTTCACCTTACTGGAACTGGGGACAGATGTTTTACCTTACTAGAACTGGGCACAGATGTTTTCCATTACTAGAACTAGGCAAAGATGTTATGCCTTACTAGAACTGGGCATAGATATTTCACCTTACTAGAACTGTGCACAGATGATTCACCTTAGTAGAACTGGGCACAGATGTTTCACCTTACTTGAACTGGGTACAGATGTTATACCTTACTAGAACTGAGCATAGATGTTTCATCTTACTAGAACTGGGCACAGATGTTTTGCCTTACTAGAACTGAGCACAGATGTTTTGCCTTATTATAACTGGACACAGATGTTATGCCCTACTAGAACTGGGCACAGATGTTTCACCTTACTAGAACTGTGGACAGATGTTTTACCTTACTAGAACTGCGCACAGATGTTTTCCATTACTAGAACTAGGCACAGATGTTACGCCTTACTAGAACTGGGCATAGATGTTTCACCTTACTAGAACTGGGTACAGATGATTCACCTTAGTAGAACTGGGTACAGATGTTTCACCTTACTAGAACTGGGCATAGATTTTACACATTGCTACAACTGGGCACAGATGTTTTGCCTTACTAGAACTGGGCACAGATGTTATGCCTTACTAGAACTAAGCACAGATGTTTCGCCTTACTAGAACTAAGCACAGATGTTTCACCTTACTAGAACTGGGCACAGATGTTTTACCTTACTAGAACTGGGTTCAGATGGTATGCCTTACAAGAACTGGGCACAGATGTTATGCCTTACTAGAACTGGGCATAGATGTTTTGCCTTACTAGAACTGGGCACAGATGATTCACCTTACTGGAACTGGGTAAAGCTGTTATGCCTTACTAGAGCTGAGCATAGATGTTTCGCCTTACTGGAACTGGGTACAGATGTTATGTCTTACTAGAACTGAGCATAGATGTTTCACCTTACTAGAACTGGACACAGATGTTTCACCTAACTAGAACTGGGCACAGATGTTATGCCTTACTAGAACTGGGCACAGATGTTATGCCTTACTAGAACTGGGCACAGGTGTTTCATCTTACTAGACCTGGGCACAGATGCTACGCCTTACTAGAACTGGGCACTGATGTTTCACCTTACTAGAACTGGGCACAGATGTTATGCCTTACTAGAACTGGGCATAGATGTTTCACCTTACTAGAACTGGGCACAGATGATTCACTTTAGTACAACTAGGTACAGATGTTTCACCTTACTAGAACTGGGCATAGATATTACACATTACTAGAACTGGGTACAGATGTTTCACCTTACTAGAACTGGGCACAGATGATTCACCTTAGTAGAACTGGGCAAAGATGATTCACCTTAGTAGAACTGGGCACAGATGATTCACCTTACTGGAACTGGGTACAGATGTTATACCTTACTAGAAATGAGCATAGATGTTTCATCTTACTAGACCTGGGCACGGATGTTATGTCTTACTAGAACTGGGCACTGATGTTTCACCATTACTAGAACTGGGCACAGATGTTTCACCTTACTAGAACTAGGCACAGATGCTTCATCTTACTGGAACTGAGCAAAAAATAAGATAAAATAAAAAAAGGGGACAAGAGCAATCAGTACTAGTATACCTCCTCCAAGCCAAATGATGCAACATGCAGTAAACATAATGCACAAGAAGTTTCATTATGACCACTGATATTACGGTCATTCAAGTATTCAGCTGTTTCGTTCTCACTAAATACTATTTTGTTGTTTCCTTAATATCCAAATAAAATCCTGACAATAACACTTAACAAATCTATATCATATCATGAGGAGGATGGTCTCCACGTTCGTTTCTTATCCATATTTCCTCGTTGGACGAGTGGATTACGTGCTCGCCTTCCAAGTCGGTAGTTGCGAGTTCAATTCTCCGCTCTGCCAACATGGAAGCAAGAGGAAATAATTTCTGGTGATAAGAAGTTCATTTCTCAATATAATGTGGTTCGGTTTCGACAATAAGCTGTAGGTCCCCTTGCTAAGTAACCAACCAATGGTCCCTAGCCATGTAAAAATATCTAATCCTTCGCGCCAGCAGCCATAGGAGAGCTGCTAATCAGCTCAGTGATCTGGTTAAAGTAAGTAATACCTAACTTCCGTTTCTCATCCTTCCACCATCCGTTGTAATTACTTCCAAATACCTATTAGAATCAACTAGCTACATTGTTCTACCATTCTTATATATTGACTGCTAACATTAACTCTCAACTCTCCTCTTGCAATTACTTTCAAACTCTTTCACCAGTTTCTCCAGCTTCTCTTGATTATCTTCAGTCCATATGACATCACCCATCTTTACCCCTACAAGTAATGTCCGCTGGCTATTTTTGCGTATGTGAATATATATATTATATATATATATATATATATGTGTGTGTGTGCGTGTGCGTGTGTGTATGTGTGTGGCTATTTTTGCGTATGTGAATATATATATATATATATATATATATATATATATATATATGTGTGTGTGTGTGTGTGTGTGTGTGTGTAAGTAATGTTGTAATCTCGGTGGAATTCTACTGCTCACCAGGAAATCGGAAATCCGTTAAAAATATATATTTTAAAAGGAAGTTGATTTTTCATTTCTCGAGAGAGTCATTCTGATTCGATTTTAAGGGTTGAAAAGAACTGAAATCGGAGAGAGAGAGAGAGAGAGAGAGAGAGAGAGAGAGAGAGAGAGAGAGAGAGAGAGAGAGAGAGAGATTTTAAAAATATTTATCTAACTTACTATGCAAAGGCATTGCGACGGCCACCTCATATGACTATATCTTACACCTTAAGAATGTGATGGAAAAAAGATGGGGAAACGAGAAACCGAATAAGAGAGAGAACTCTTGAACGCAGAAGTATATGATATGTATATGTATATGTGTGTATATATATATATATATATATATATAGATATACCTCCGCCCCCCCTCCCCCCCCCCCCCTCTCTCTCTCTCTCCTCTTTCTCTTCTCTCTCCTCTCTCTCTCATATATATATATATATATATATATATTATATATATAATTATATAATATATATATATAGAGAGAGGAAAGAGCGATGGGGGGACAGGGGACCTTCACCCTCCTTTTGGAAATTCCAGTGCCTTGCCTAGTAAAACTCATTCGGCATTTGGCACTACCCCAATTGTCCTTTCGGTTTCAATGTCTCACAGAGAGAGAGAGAGAGAGAGAGAGAGAGAGAGAGAGAGAGAGAGAGAGAGAGACTTCTGCTTTATCAAATATCATGAAGGACTTCACCTTCAGTAAGGACGAGTCCAACGATGATGAACGACAAATTTTCTTTTACATATAATTTCTTCCATATAACACATCCCAGAATTTAATTAATAAACATTGCTTTCTAAAATATTCCCTACTTGAATAATAATAATAATAATAATAATAATAATAATAATAATAATAATAATAATAATAATAATAATACCTTCAACCATAAAATAGCTGGGAAATCTTTCACCTCCAAACTCATGAGTAACTGCTTTCCTAGCATTTCTATGCACTATGTACCTATATGTTTATGGGATGAAGTTGCAGAACCCATGCCCATGTACCTACATCTGATAGATGCACATATTGGAGTGGACATTACTCACAATTCTTATATTTTATCATTCTAATTATTCCTGACTAAAATTCCCTTCAATATAAGCAGCAGATCTCCTTTGCACGGATCATAATGTTACCATTATTGATGTTGTCTTATTAGTCAATTAAATAAGTTTCTACATTACGTTTCGAGCTCAGTGTCAGTTGACTTACTGAAGGAATTTTAAGCGAGTAAGGGGGAATCTTCATATACAAATATACTGTAATGTACATACATGAGATGCATGTGAAGCCCTCAGTTTTAGAAATCTTAGAAATATAAGTAGAAACTTTTTTTACTTTAGTAAAGTTATGACCACCTAAGACGGCGTACGGAAGCTACATGTGTAAGTGATTACATAATAAAAATATGGAATGTTATTCCATATATATAAAAGACTAAAACTAAAGAGGTCAACCAGATTGCTTGCAGGAATGTGATCAGACCAGAGACGAAAAAGTATGTAGGCTAAGATGACATGCCGTCATCTGTGGTCATTCATTTGTTTTGAAACATTAGTCCAAGCTCCCTGCTTGAGACAACTACCACGACCTATAATTCAAAAGGCCTAACGTGTCTCATTTTGTATGTATGTTCATATGCTCGAGCTACTGTCTGCTTCCTTTATGACTTGTAACCGAGATGGTAGTGGGAACAGAATAGAATTAGCCATCATCATTGGCAGAAGCGATCAAGCCATCGTCATTGGCAGACTGTACAATCCTATCTGATCTTCATCATGTAATCTCAGAGAATATAAGTATTTTTATACTTCGTGTTTTCTACTAAGAACCTCACATCATTGCCGAATCATCATGAGTTTAATACATCGTCGTCAAACCAAAGAAGATAATACCGACTTCGTAAGTGATCTATAAACCCCAAGACACTCCAATGAGTATGGAAGTGCATAACCAACCGACTTAGCGTAAGATTATCGCAAGTCTAACATTACCTCATAGGGCGCCTTATTATACAAGGCAACCGCCCTAACACATGCATCTGCCCGCTCTCTAGTAATTAAGAATTGGACATGGCAGTTTATCCTACTTCGCTCCTCCCCCCAAACTCCGCCTCTCCTACAGCTAAAAGACCCCCTCATTGTCATCTTTTTTCCACACCTGGTGCTGTCGTGGTGCTGTCGCTCAAATATCTTTTCCAGCTAAACCGTCAACACCCTGAGAAAGCCGGCGCCGAGATGTGAAAGCAAGAGACAAAGACAAGGATAAATAAGACGGCTGGAGAAGCAAGTCTGAAAGTCATTCACCTAACAGACTCAGTCCTGTTCACACAGGGAGCAATTTTCCCGGGTCACTCATACCCTCTCATTCCCCTGTGCCCGGCTCTCTACTTCAAGACTCAAATTGTCAAAGAACAAGGTACATTTGGTTTTGAAATTTGTTCGATGCACAATTCTTTCCCTTCCTTAATTACTGCCTGCTGTCATAATATATAACAAACCCACATTGCATCTCCTTCGAGAATTAGTGAAGTGGAAAATATCTGTGACTTTCATCCAGGAGTGTTCATTTATATTTCTAACTCGTAACAGTGTTAAGTTACTTATTCTCTCTGCCTCCATTTCCAAGTCCCAGGGCGGAGAATTGAAGAGCTGCTGTTAACCATTAATTCATGACTGGCGATAACTGAAACTAGTATTTTATTCCTTTAAATTCTGGGTTCTTCATTAAAGGGATTTACATTTTCTGGGGATTTCATAGGGGCACTATTTGATTTATTAATTAACATAACATCAGTCCCACGGAGCTAGTGCCTTCAGCTCCTGAGTAAATGTCTTTTGAGTTAAATAATAATAATCTTAGTTAAATGTAACATTGCATTTCCCTTAAATCCAGCGTTTTTAATACCCTTTTCCTCCCTTTTCTCTTTTGTTACTTGCGTGGCACCCAGTCTTGTCAGATGTCAGTTAATTTTAGAGGAAATGATAAACCTAATGTGGCCACGCACGTAAAAAAAAAACAAAAAAAAAAAAAAAAAATATATATATATATATATATATATATATATATATATCTATATATATATATATAATAATAAAATGACCCCCAAGTATAGCACTTACTTTCTATATTTTGGCGTTTATGGATTCCTTTTATTAGATAAAATTCTATTGTAACAGAACATATTTACTGTTATACATATATATATATATATATATATATAACAT
>NC_061088.1:31190220-31227720 GCF_015104395.2 Macrobrachium nipponense | reverse complement strand
AAGCATCACAATTGTAATCCCACAAATGCCGGGTGCCTGACCATTCTTTACCCACTCCGTATACCCTCAATGACTCTTTACCTCTTCTGTGTCATTCAGTTCTTCCTCTTATCTCTCCTGCACACTAAAAATGATCACTTCATTAACACAAAATTGGATTCTCTTAGACAGCATCTCTTTACTCCCAAATTTTATTCTGGGATCCATTTGTACATTAACAATTCTCTCTGCTTTTACAGCCCCAGCACAGCATCTTGTTATACCTAAAGTAATCATCCTTTCATTGTTATTAATTGTCTTTTCTTTCTCTCCCTCCTTCTGCCCTCTCCCCATCCTCTAGTTTTCATCTATTGTTATGTAACTGCACGTCAATCCCCTTTTTACTTAAAAACAACCAATATCCTTCCCATAACGCTTGCGGCCATATTTACACTGCTGCCACTCATAAAACATTTCTTTTTGATACACACACATATATATATACTACACACACACACACACACACACACACACACATATATATATATATATATATATATATATATATATATATAACCGTATATATTTAGATATATATGTAAATACATACATAATAGTATATAATTATTATAATAGATATTATATGCTATATATAATATATATATAAATACACATAACATATATATATATATATAGATATATATATATAATTATATATATATATAAATATATATATATATTATATAATCAAATGGAACTAGTAGAACAAACGCATCCTGAAATGAAACCTGTGGATGGGCTGATCAAAACGTATCCACAAATAATGAAAAAGCTAGAAATACAACCAATATAATATCAAGGAAAGTTTAAGCACAAAATAATGAAGTGCCACGTAGCACGAAGGAACTTACACAGGAAACAGAGAACATTCGCAGAGTCAAGGAAAATTCGGAAAAAATCTCCCATCGGTCGATGGCGGCGTTTCATGCTAACCAGCGCGCCAGCTATACGGACAGGTTGAATGTAAGTTAATGTTCATCAAACTGTACTTACAACTATCGGGAAGATAACACATATCGAAATATTTGCAAAACATAGAGAAAAACAAAGGAATTGTGGATGAGAAGTGAAGATAAACGAGCAAACAGACTATAGAGAAAAAATAGACTGAAAATGATTATCGCTCCAAACCAGCCTCCGATAAAATTCGTCTATATGGTGTTGAACTGAAGTGTTTTCTACAGACGTCTGTATAACTGTGATGGATCATAGTGGCAAAATTCAAAGGAAAACATACAAAAATACGCACATCATGGAATTTCTGGATTTGCGTAACATCTTGGGACGTAAGTACAATTTATTCATATCTAGTTAAGTGAAGAATACAGAGAGAGAGAGAGAGAGAGAGAGAGAGAGAGAGAGAGAGAGAGAGAGAACTTTTCGTCTCTCTCCCTCTCCGGCTTGGATATATACATCAGCGCGCTCCTGGCATATTTATGATGTAAATTTTGACCAGCTCATTAAATTCTTAGCGTAAATATGAAGAATAATCTTTATCACAAAAATGGGGAACCTTGCTGAGATGATACAAAAATTCTTTAAGCATAAAAGTTCTCTTCATTAACCTGCACTAATTATCCTCCGCAACTTTCTCATAATGCTACATAATACGAAAAGAAAAAGTTATATGAAGTGGAAAGAGAAAACTGAGGAGTGAAAATAACTATTTAAGCAGGAAAACATTATATATATTTATATATTCATCATATATAATATATATACAGTATATACGTAACTATATATATATATATATATATATATATATATATATATATATATATATATATATATATATATATATATATAAAGTATATTTATATGCACAGATACACACACACATATATATAAAGAGAGAGAGAGAGAGAGAGAGAGAGAGAGAGAATTTTATGGCAAACCCCAGGGCACGAACGACGTGGCGACCTTCGTTGTCATAACAACTAGCAGCAACATCCCTGAGCAAAGAGAGAGAGAGAGAGAGAGAGAGAGAGAGAGAGAGAGAGAGAGAGAGAGAGAGAATGTAGATGACTGGACAACTCACATATGAAAAAAAAGCCGCAAACGCCAAAACTGATTCAGTTAAAGGGGGAGGGGGGACAAAAGTGGACTCATCAATATTCAATACAAATGAAAATGAGTTAGCAAACGAAATAATTTAAAAATAACACGTCATAATTCGGATGCGATGAAAGACATTTTTCCCAACAACAAAAACATTAGAAATTTAGGAGTGAAGGCACAAACGCAACCCAATAACACATTATTCAACTGGATCCGAGTAAATCTCAAATCAGAAAAAATAAAACACTGCCAAATTTCAGGCAAAATTCATGCAGGCACAGATGCACCTCAAATAACTCACATTTCACAAATTCAGACACCAACGCATCTGAAAGATTTTAGTCGCCAATTTACAACAAATAAAAAAAATAAATGAATAAATAAAATGTTAATTTAGTAGTCCATGCTAATTTACCCATTGAGCAGTGTTACAATTCGACGTATTCCTCAATATGAGCGCTCACTTATTCTGTCTTCACGAAGGATATGCAAGAAAACAAAACAATGTCAAACCTGACTTTAATTATTACAAGTAATAAAACCAACATAAAGACCATGATTTGATTTTTTACATAAAGGCATTTTATTCCGAGGAAACTGGCTTTGCTAGTATTGCCTTATTGGTACTTTTCAATAATAATAATAATAATAATAATAATAATAATAATAATAATAATAATAATAATAATAATAATAATAATAACCGTATTAAAAAAATAATGTTGGATAAACAAAAATAATCATATAATTTTCCCATTCCCAGTAACCTATCATATGTCAAAATGTTGGAGACTGTTGATATCCGAGTGAAGAAAAGCATTTTCCTCCTGACGCATAATCATTCAAATGCTTGAAACTAACCTACAAACACATCCCTGAAGACCGAGAAATAAAAAGTAATTTTGCATCCAAAACTAACTCTAAAGCCTAAAATGACATCTGCACAAGATGAGAACTTCCAATTTCCTTCGAAGTAAGACTACTTCCCTCCTCAAGAAAGAATGCGTCAAAGAACCTGGAATAAAAAAAGGATGTAATCCGTGACGAGGAAACATCCGTCCTTGTTTGCAGTCATCTCCCGAACAGCGACGAGCTCTTCACGATGACCTTTTCGCGCAATTGACCTCGTTTTGTTTCGCTCCATTTGCACCCGCCTTTACCTTTCATTTTGAAGGGCGACGTCGACAAGGACGGAAACCTTCAACGGTCGCGTTTATGTAATCGCATGACCCAAACTTGATTTTCATACGGAAGATTATTTCCCGGAATGAATCGAAACGATTAAAGTCATCCCATAGATATATATATATATATATATAGATATATATATATATATAGATATATATATATATATATATATATATATATATAGTTTAATATATATATATATATATATATATATATATATATATATATATATATATATATATATATATATATATATATATATATATATACATACATACATACATACATACATATATATATATATATATTTACTATATATATCTATATATATATATATATATATATATATATATATATTAAGAAAAGTGATGGACTCCTAAGGAGGTAGGATGCAACCCGGAACCCTACACTATAAATACCACCCAGTCGAACTGAAAGACTGTGATAGAAAAAAAAATTAATAAAAAATAAATAAATAAATAAAAAGAATATATATATGTGATTAATATTATCATTATTATCAACGTCGTCATGATCATATATAGAGGAAAATATATTTACATTGCTGGTTTATTTAATACCAAATTAACTCAAGTCTTTTGTGTTACTTCATTAAGATTTAGAAATGATTATAGTAGTCAGTATTATCAAAATCATTATCATGGTGAAATTATTCCTACTATTTAGGTCTGGGACTTTTTTCAGTACATGATTATGCAACAACAACATATTTGATAGACACAAAAACACGCAACACATCAAATAAATAAATAAATAAGTCTGTATAATGTAAATACAAACTAACACCATCACAGGAACGCATCATCACAACTATAAATAAATTCCAGACGAAAACGAACAGACTCCCTCATTCCCGAAAGAGGGAAAACTCTGACGTCAATTCTCCGAAATCTACCGCGGCAGATGTAACGTGCGCTGCGATTCATGCAAAGTCACCATTAAAACCTGTCGCAGGTGCGCATGATTCATGCAACTTACCGTTGGAGGCATTACGTGCAGTGATTCAAAGGAGTCTTTCTTGACGTGGCGGTAAAAGGTACGTCAAGGAAATATCCATGAGCTTTTTTTATAAACCGCACACGGACTTGTGCGCGTTTAAATACTGTACATAAATTCTAGTAATGCCCTCAAGATAAACCATATATTAATGGCCAAAACAGTCTCCTGCTATCAGTAGAGCATAAATACGTACAGGAGCAGCTGCTGTCTTAAAGAAGCTGACGTCACGAGTGTATGTATCATTATCCACTAGCATTCACTCGCTCAACCTTCTGACTCAAGCAGACGAAACCAGTATCCTCTAGGTAAACATCAAACCCTCTCGCTTCCCCGGTCAAGAACTGTTTCAGCGCAGACAATTCAGCTGGGGCCCCTCGAATCGAAACCGTCCCCCATGATGCAAACATGCCACTAGTAGGTGATGGGCTAGTTATGTCAGCGCATTTGAAGAACAATGGGTCAAAGAAAACTCGGCTAAAGTCAAATGACTTGACCTTTTAGGAAGCGGAGGGAGACAATATTAGAGTCAAACTTACCCGGCCAGGACCATCAGTCGAGTTCTTTAACAAAGAGGAAGTCTCTGTCCCTCTTTGCTGCAATTATATCTCCACTTGGACTCTTATCTCCACCCACAATATAAGGAAAACAGATCCAATGTGTATACATGTGTATTTGTAATAGACTATTAACCATCTCGTGATCAGGTCAGTAACGCGACCTCGTTCTGATACTCCGAATGCGGGTTCGAATCCCGCTACGGACGTCACAATTGTTTCATATTCTTACCATGGATCTTGGGCTTTCTAGTGACAAGCGTACCCAATAAGTGTGAGGAATTCGAAAAGTTAGAAGGGCATTGTAGTTATGACAGTTACATATATACACCTGTTGGGCTAGGATATTTATTGCTGTTAAAACTGCAAACGTACAAGAGCCCCTGAAATGAATGGTGGATTGCACCTTGGATCATTTAGCAATTCATGAATCTGTCTCCCTAATTTTCAAATATGTCACTGGTTAAGACGGAGCAAGGTTTATGATATATGGTTACTTAAGGCAGGAAGTATCCAAAGACAGTTTTCGGATTATGGTGAGACTAAAGGGCAAAGCTTTCTGGTATTAGTGATTAGTGTAGGTGTTGGTAGATTTGGAACCAACCCTCTTTAGTTTCAATGATGTTTAAAATCTTACGGCGCTTGAGCTGGATACTACTTCCGTCCGAAAGAGAGAGAGAGAGAGAGAGAGAGAGAGAGAGAGAGAGAGAGAGAGAGAGAGAGAGAATGAATAAAAAATAAAACCGATTCACCTAAAATTCAGGAATCGTCAGAAGAGAGCAGGAATGAATTTCCTCCTCGCCTAAATATTTGGAGATCAGGAGTTTCCACAACTCCACCACGTAATCTATTCCACATTTTAGTTGTAGCCAAAATAAAACTAGTAGTGCAATATGTAATAGTAAGCCTCATGCTAGCAAAAACACATTTTTCAGAAGAGGCCCATCTAGTGTTGGGAGTACAAAAAGCCAGGTCAGTGTTAGAGGGGTTCAACTTCATGCCCCAAAGCCTACGCCACTGTTGACTACATTCCAGAATTTCAGCTATTAATCGTTGTGCACGGCTTCAATTTGTCGGCGTCTGTCTTAGAATTTCCAGCTTCCTTTTCCTCTTTCGAAATAAGACTCGCTGGCTCAAGAAAACTCATATCACACGAGTCAATAAAATGGAAAAGTAAATCCACGGTAGTATGTCTGTTGGTTTTGTTACATAACATACAAAGCAGAAAGCTTTCGATGACCTGCACGGTCCTCCTTGTCAATCTCTGCTCTGTATTTTAAATAACAAAACCAACGGACATACTACTGTAGATTTACTTTTCCACTCGCTGGTCTCTCGGGAGTAAGTAATTTATCCCTAAAGAGTATGTTCATACCTAGGACTGAATTTGCACGATGCTTCGCAAAATTCTGTTGTGATAATCTCGTAAATTTCTGCGTTCGATTCGATCTACTTCTAGTTAATTCATCATAATAAATGTCTTATATGGTTTGCCGAATATCCACAAAGAAAATATTCTATTTGGACCAGTGCAGTCATCCATCTAAACACCAACTTTCAACGTATCAAACTTTATGATTCCTTATAGAGAAATGGACCGAGAGTGAATGCACCCTACATCATTCATAAGAGTTATTTGAAGTTATGAATCCGGTGGTCCGAAGTTCGATTCTCGGCTCTGCCAACGCGGAATAAGAGGAATTTATTTCTGGTGATAGAAATTCATTTTTCGATATAATGTGGTTCGGATCCCACTATAAGGTGTAGGTCCCGTTGCTAGGTGACCAACTGGTTCCTGGCCACGTAAAAAAAACATTTAATCCTTCGGGCCCGCCCTAGGAGAGCTGTTCATCTCAGCTCAGTGGTCTGGTAAAACTAAGATATACCTTTTTTTGACGTTATGAGAAAAATTAAATTTGAGAAAATTTACTTTATGGTGCTGTGAATATTAACATAGATGGGGTTCAAGTGTGGAGTATGGGTGATTGTGGTCCACTGGCATTGTTTGCATCACTCGTGAAAGGATCTCGGAATGATTCTATGGCAAGCTTCAACGTTTTGCGTACGTAGGTCAAATTTACTTGTTCATGTGTTGACCTAAGCAAAGAATTAGGTATGACAGTTAATCCACCATGGTGCGTTGCAATAAGAGTAAATATGGACGTGTATGTATGTATCTATGTATGTGTTTACATACAAACACAGATACACACACACACATATATATATGTGTGTGTATGTATGTATTTGTGTGCAGAAACAACACTGCAGTGTATAAGACTCATGCATGTATGCATGTCGGCTAACGTGCGTGTCTGTGCGCTTACCTCACATTCGTATGACGAATCACATTAGTCAGCGGCTAACATAAAAGCATTACTATATCACATAGCAACACCTGCGCCCAGAGAAATCCATCACTCTCTCACGAACAATGAAAAATGTTTTGTATACTGAGACCTCGACCTTAAAATCCAACTCCAATACAGTTTTATACTGTAAGAGAGGGAATAAGCGAAGAAAATGAAAATGTTGTCATTTATTACCAAGAAATTACAGACGTTTTGGAATGATGCTTCCTTATCATTCATTTCTTGGCTTTTTGTGACTCTAACCCATCAACGCTAACATCAAAATTCTATGGTTTTCCCTTTTTTTCTCAAACAAAGCACAGTGAATTTTATCTTCGACCAACTAATTCACCCATACCCGAGACCCACTGCCGATCGCATCCTCTAATAGACCTGTTGAAAGTCTCATACCCTCACGTTTTTTTAAAAGGTAAGAGCGCTAGCCCAACTCTCCACTTCTCCCGGACCCGCCCCCTTTTAGCGGGCTAGGGAGCAGAGAGTAGTAGCTATAATACTCCTCTCTAGGATCACATTTAATACCATGAAATAAACGAAAAACATAGGTCTCTCCTCCACTGCACACTCGCCTGATCTACCCATCTTGGGCTGTACCTTCGATCTCGGCCAATTCGAATGTCTGAAGAGACAGTCCGAAGGTCTTCCAACGCTGGAAAAATCGATAAACCTCGAGGGACAGGTGTCTCTTAATGCATTTACAAACGGATACCTATTACGCTAATGATCTCATCAACAAGATGGGAAGTGCTCTCAACACTTGTACGATCTCCCTAGATTAATTAAGAAAGTAACTCTAAGACGTTCTGCCTTGACTCTGTTAATCATTACTTCTTTTTGCTAAATTACGAATGCAACTTCGTCTCTGTTAACTCAAATGATGATCGCGTTTGGGAATTTCACTTCGCAATTTGCAGTAATGCTCCTGCCATTATTCAAAGACAGCACACTCAAAATTACGATGATTAAGCCCAAAATGGATTCCTAACTTAAAAGTACGTTTCTGCATATAAGAATACCAATATATATAAAATGAGAAATTAGACAAGATGTTATAACATAGAAGTGGCAAATAATATATTGTATTAAGATATATCACCAAACTGATAAAATGTATACCTTTACATGTTCGCATTTAAACAATATTATAAAAAACTGCAACTTCTATTAAATTACAGGTACTGGCATCAATTATACAGCCAAAAAAGCATTTCAGCAGCAGCAACAACAACAACAACAACAATAACAACATCAACAACAAAAATAATAATAATAATAGTTAAGACGGCTGCCAAGTCAAGATGGATAATTTTATTTATGGATGTACACAAACCTACAAAGGTAAAAACAACAAGGTGTGATGCGACCTCCAATTTACTCGGGACGCGTGAAAGATTTTCTCCTCACTCATAAATTGTAAACATTATATTCCTAACTTAACGTCAAGTGGTCTTTGCAATTAATACTCATACTTAGTACTACTTATACTAACAACAACAAGGATCAAATAAAAAGGACACAAAATTAAACGTGTTTGTATACTCTCATTTATAAGTGGAAACATAAGGAAACACAAAATAATCTGATAGAAAATAGCCTAAATTCAGGACACCAAACAAATTAAAACATGCTAAAATCTATGGCCAAATTGAGCATTGTTTCACTAACGAAAAATAAAATAAACACGTTATATTTTATTAGAAATAATTTTTCTGTACTATTTAACACGTACATTATTTTTTAAAATTTTCATTCTAAAAAATAAATCATAAATATCCTATCATAAAATTCCTGGATATTTAACTCAACGTGAAACACCTTTCTCAGACCTTTTTAGGCTCTTCCATAGACCTTTCCTAGCCCCCAACAAGAACAACAACAACAACAACAACAACAACAACAACAAGATTGTTTGTAGGCTTACTCCCGGAGTAAGCTAAAAAAAGGGGGGGGGCCTGTATTAGTTTTGTGTCATGGAACTTGAACAGGACACAAAACACACTTTTGAAATACTGCACCAATACGAAAACTATTTCATGGTGCTACAGTCTCATCAAAGTAATATAAAACTTCCCGGAATGACAAAATATTTTTACGCCTTCTCGATTACTGTCACTAAACTTTGCACCTCAAAACAGTAGTTATAATCACAGCCTATAGATGATGCAATATAGGCGGCACTGTTTTCACAACATGGCAGCTTACATTGTAAATTTGCTGTTGCAATCTTGCTTAATTTCACGAAACAACAGTTCAATCTAGGCTTATTTCCCAAACATACTATAAGAAACATCACACTCTACTGCTTTCAAAAAATAACATTCTACATCACTATATATTTCCTAGAACTGTAGTAGCAATAACACTTCATTTCACGAAACAAGTATAACAGTACCTCACATGCCAAAAATTTAGTCCCAGTCATACTTCATTTCACGAACTAGTATTCAAAATAGCTCTCGAAATCCAAAACCTGCAGCTGCTATCCCATTTCGTTTCACGAAATAAGAGTCGCCTGAAATCAACACCAAGGAAAATATTTTTAAAAAATGAAATGAACAACTATACGCGCTTTTTATGTTTGCCTCATTTAAAATCAATTAGTCTGAGAGGCCATTAGCATAACAAAGTAGTCATCAAGTAAATTGCGAACAGCATATTTGGTGTAGGGAATGCAGCACTGGCCAATATCCCCCTGGGAGCCCCCTCGCTCTTTTAATATTCACATCTGCTGTTGTGTACTTTGCTTCTGCTGATCTGTTGCATTCGCTGTAGTAGATGTTTGACCATGGCTGCCAGGTTTTGTTGCAGCTGTTGTTGGTTTTGCTACTGTTTTCACACTCAGTGGTTTAGCTCCTACAGCTTTTGTTATCGAAAGTGCAGTTATTGATGTTGTTGTTGTTGTTTGTTTCGTTATTAATGTATCCGGTATCACTGCTGCTGTAGCTAATGTCATTTATTTTGTAGACCCTTACACTCTTGGCGTATCTGTCATTGCTTGTAATATGTAATCATTGCTTTACTTGATCTTTTATTTGCACATCGAGTCTCACTTCAAGGTGTACCATACAATTTGAAACCAAAAGTAGTCATTTCTCCGGACTTGTTTAAAATTACCGAGAATAAGGAACATTATAAAGAAAAAAAAAACTTTGATCTGACTGTAGCTGTGAATATCAACACCGGCACCGCTGTTGACGATCAGCTCGAAAAGTATTTGTCTCAAACAAACACTTCTCAGATTTAAAATCGACATACGACTCAATCAGGGCGGTTAGATTTGTGAAGTGTAAGCCACATTCATAGTTCCTCGTTGGACGAGTGGGTTACGTGTTCGCCTATAGATTCGGTAGCAGCGAGTTCGATTCTCCGCTCTACCAACGTGAAATCAGACGAGTTTATTTCTGGTGACTGGAATTCATTTCTCGATATAATGTGGTTAGGATCCCACAATAAGGTGTAGGTCCCGTTGCTAGGAAACCAACTGGTTCCTGGCCACGAAAAAAAAAATCTAATCCTTCGGGCCAGCCCTAGGAGAGCTAGTAACAAGCTCAGTGGTCTGGTTAAGCTAATATAAACTTAACTTTAACTTAATCCACATTCGTGTGAGTTCATGCCTGAGCATAAAAGTCGTTCTTTTTTTTTTTTTCCTTTAAGTATGTCGGCAAATATGATTAAAAATTGAAGGAAGACATTCAGGAAGGAGGAGGTAAAAAGTGTTAATTGATTTGTTGATCCTTACCCCGTAGAATGAGATACAACGATGAAGTGGCGCCCCCCCCCCCCCCCCCACACAAACCCCGACAAAAAAGACCATAAGATGACAATTCGAGTGCTTTCCAACAGGCCTTCCTTTGCATATCCCCTCAGAGCTATATGGTAAAGGGACGTACACGCGCACATACGCCCTCCAGCTCTCTATCCCCACCCACCCACCCCTTTAAAAAAATTCCATCTTCTTCCGACTTGTGTTTCTTTCTTTCAGAAACATGAACTGCTACTTCGCCGGCACTTCCAGATCCGTCAGAAGAGAAGAATAAGACGGGAAATATTCTAACAATGCAACAAGCAGCATTGCTCAGAGTTGCCTGGGTAACGGCAATTCCATTCTTATTGCTGCTGCTCTTGACACCTTCCCCTGGGGCAGCAACAGGAGTAGACGCCTTGTAAGTACTTACCGTGCGCTAGTATGTGAAACTGTTCAATAAATGATACATTTTCGTGGTGCAGCTATATTATTGCATGCATACACTTATTCGTTGTAATAAAGATTTTATTTTCTATCCTTGACCTTGACTGCACTATTGTAAATATACGTTCTATCTGTTTTTTTTTTTTTTTTTTTTTTTTTTTGTAACCTATCTAAACCAACTATTGAGCGTAAACAAATAGTATACCTGAATTAATATTAGCTTTTCTTTAATTGCATCACCTGCAATAATAGGTCAGTTTCATTTACCACTGAATAAAATTATATTATTCTTCCTTCAAAAACAATGAATAAACATTCAATTACTTTCAAATAAACCATCTAATGTTCCTTTTTAAAGAGAATCACGAACGAATTGATTCAATCACCTTTTGTGAAAACAATCACTTGAATGTCTTGAACGAAATGAAACATACTTTTTTCATATGTCAGTTCTTAAGAGAAATCATTTTCTTCCTTAAATAGACTAAAGGATGCACATTTACTCAACAAATTAATAAGAAAATATTTTTATTCCTAGAACATGGCAATACACGCGCAAATGCGCTTATAAATCAACAAATGTTATTTTATCTTTTAAATTCACGTATTCTAGTATTTTTCAATAAACTTACAACAAAATAATGGAAATACAATCCCATTATTCCATTTATCATTCAGTAAAACAGACTTCAATGCTTATACATTAATGTACAATTATACATTACTTGAATGTGATTTTATTTTCGTCCCTTGAACACAGTTATATACTAAATTATTTATTTATGATTCTAAAACAATTTCACTAAATTAAATGTACAAATGAACGGACTGATTCATTCATTTTATATTTTCATAAGACCATGATTTTTCGGCTTCAAACACATCAATACACATTCTGAATTTTGTTACGATTTACGTTAAATTAACCGGTATTCACCATGATACCGGCACACATCAATTTATCTAAGATGTAAAAACATTTTCCCGTTTCCTTTATAAAAACATACGAAATATTTATAATCTAAGACAACACCAACTTAGTCTTCAACATAATGTCAACATAAAGTCACAAATCCTTTAATAAGCTATAAAATTTGCGCATGCATTTACTGACCACATAATATCTATATAATACCTTTTTTTCCCTCGATGCATGAACTTCCTATTACACAACTAAGACGACGAAAAAATCACTTCATATCGATTGGAGCTGCGTCAGGTCTGCAAAGAGCCTTCTTCCTGGTCCACAAATACTCCGCCACTGGAATTGATGGTAAGCAATTCATGTCTCCAGTTTGAGTTAATAAAGCAAAACCAGTCGCTTCCTTGAGAGTGGTGGGAGAGGAAGACTAATGAATGAGGCGGAACAAAACATTCAGCAGAAGTGTCAAGACCAGACAAATCCAGGTGTTATTTGTGCAGCTATTTAAAGTTACTGTTTCTGTTAGATAAGAGCTAATACATAAATGCATACATACATACATAAATGTGTGTGTGTGTATGTGTGTAATGTAGTTCCGGATATGTATGGTATTATTACATATAATTTACCGAGTCACATACAACGCTTTTTTATGAAAAGGAAGCAAGTCAGATCGTGCAAACGGGACAGTGACCGATTTAGAGTATAAAAGCCATGTCTATATGATTGTTCAAAACCTTCGTGGACAGAGCACTGATAAAAGTCAGAGAAAGCACAAATATAGAGAGAACGTTACGGATAAATATCGGTAGTGAATTGACTGTGAAATGGCTGATATTTACTAATGACAAGACAACTGGGTGGGGGTAACGAAGAGACACTGCAAAAAACTAGTTGAAGAGTTCGAAAGTGTTTGCAAGAGAAAGTCAAGTAACGTAAGGTAGAGGAAGGTTTAAAAGATAAAAGAAATCCAGGAAGATGGAGCAAATATATGTTAATATGGATGGAATAAAAATGGTAGCGGTCGATTCCTACACGTTATTATTATTATCAATAATTCTCAGAAGCGTGAAAGTGTCATGATGGTTAGTTTAGAAAAGTGTAGAGTCAAAGAACAGGCGAGACGAGGAAGGTTACAGATGAAGAGCAAAAGTTTTGAAAGGGAATTGTAGTGTCTATGGAACCCAAAGTGAGTGAGGATGCTGAATGCGAATGAGAGAATATATGGTTGATGTTGCTGAGATTATCATTTCCATGTAGTGTATAAGATATAACAAGAATTGAAGAAAGCGAGAAATAACAAGAAAAGTGTAAATGGATCGAAAGTTATCCTATGTGACCGGATGAATGTGGTATATTGTTCTAGTTCAGTCATTCAAAAAGACTGTGTGACCATGTTGGTGAAAAGTTTGCTTAATTTGGAAATGCTAAGCGGAAGGAGGAGGTGATGAATTAGAAAGTACTAGGTAAATGGAATGCTACAGATACTTGAAAGTAAGGGCGCCACCAATATCAAGTAAGCAGTGTGTGCAAGGCAGGCGTGGAGGGCGTGCGTGGCAATGTTCTAGTATGTAATGCTGATAACCCTTCCGTGTTCCTGTGGGAATAAATTAAATACTGTGGGAGGTTTTGCAAATGGAGCTCATCGAAGTCATCTATCGAATTATGAACGTAGGAGTGACCATTTTGCAATATTCAAGGCGTTTTCCCTAACAAGTAAACTTCAACGTTCAAACTTCAACTGCTGAGTCTTGGACGTGCCATTGTGCACTAAAAGGTCCACATCATTAGCCACCGTATTTTATCCTGGTTCCAGCAAGCGACCTACCGGGATTATGTTGACTTTGGATGTGGCAATGGCTTGGGATTCTAATGGACCAAAGAGCCTGCTAAATGACGAATGAGCCTATCCTCTTGATGCCAATGGTAACCACATCGTCTAATCAAGTCTATTTGTTGAGGAAGGAAACAGGCATTAAGCAGACCCTGTTTTCCTAGGAATGTACCTCATGGCAGAGTAGCGATCAGTAAAGGGTTTAGAATCCCTTGGTGGTAGGCAATGCCCCTGAATAAAGATGTCAAGAAATGAAAATAATAATAGAACAAATGTCTAGGCTAGGGGGATGGGGTCTACAGCCTAACACCTTTATTCACACCCAAACCAACACCACACACTACACACCCACAACACACACACACACCACAACACAACAGACACACAAACACTATAATAAATAGATTAAATATAATATAAAATAGACACACACACATATAGACAAATGATAGCTGATAGATACCACATCACATCTAAGAATATATTAATATATAATATAAGATCATATATATATTATATTATAATATATATATATTATATATATAAAGATATATGAGTTCTGAAGTATAATAAATTTATCTTATCTAATTCGAGTAATGACGTATGATATATACACACACACCATATATTATATATATCTATATAATAGATATATTATATTTATATAAATATATATCATATATATTAGATTATATAGATATATATATATCTATATATATATATATAATAATATATATATATATATATGGAGTTTTGAAGTATTAATAAAATTGATCTAAATATCTATATGTAATGTAATGTAGACTATATTATATATATAATATATATATATATATATATATATATTATAATATATACACACAAACGGGCATTGTGTAAATACAAACCACTGTTATAATTTTAAAATACTGCCCTTTACGAATCGAAGTTTTATTGCTTAGTGGGTTGACGAAATAGCTTTAAAATAATAATACAGGAATATTTGATAAATGAATGAATAACTCACCACATAATCCATATCATGACCTTTATAAAGATCGTATCTTTCCAAGCAAGATCTACCTTTCACTACTTCTTTCACCTACATTTATCAGCTTTTAATTAATATCATTTCCATTTCTAATATCTTAAAACTAATACTGACGATATTTCTTTACATAATATTCCACTTTACTGATATTCATAAGACTGAGTCGTTTTAAAAAATTTCTCAACAAAATATGCAAGACTTTATCTATAATAATATAATCCGAGTGGATCTTTTTTGTTTATTGCCCTGGGTTGGGGAGCGTGGTAGGTAGGGGATAGGGAGGGCAGAGGAGACACCAGACATCCACCCTCCTCCTGCAAACCTGTTTGTCCACCCGGGTGGAGGTAAGTAGGGGACATGACGGCAGTGCCGGGTTCCATCGCAGAGTAGTGCGCGACATCAAACTCGTATAGAATTAAAATTGTTTTTTAGGTTCTTTTTTTATCGTCCTTATCTTCATCCACGATAATAAAAAAATAGTTCCTGATATAACGAAACTGAAACTTATAAATCACTTAGTCTATTGTTTTCAGATCCCGTTATAACAAACCACTGCGTATATCCAATAGCTCATGTTTCTTGCAAATTGCAATAACTTTGATATCTTCACGAACACAAGAATAATTTGTGTGGCGAATAACATTACGGAGACTACAATATAATCAATTATTGATCAAAATATGCAGATTATGGTTATAATTATACCGTGCTCCCGATTACATGATCATTTTGATAAAATTCACGATGGATAATCACTAAGAATTGTCACCTTGATTAATGAACCAGGTTTGCTTGATCATGATGAATTGTCTCGTTAAAATTACTCTGCAAGTAAGAGAGAGAGAGAGAGAGAGAGAGAGAGAGAGAGAGAGAGAGAGAGAGAGAGAGTTTTACATTGTTCCACTAAAGAAAGGGGTGGGGCTAATGCATGAATTGTGTAGCTCAAGTTTTCTTTTGCAATGACAGAGAGAGAGAGAGAGAGAGAGAGAGAGAGAGAGAGAGAGAGAGAGAGAACTCGCTCAGCTAAGGGATGAATAATTTACACATTCCAGAGGGGTTTCCATTAGTAAAACATTATTTAAGTTTAAAAATAAAAGGGTAAGGATTAAAGACCAGTATTATCCCAAAAAGATGAAAACTCAAATCATTGGGATTCCAAGTAAAAGATGGACTTATCACCGTCGTAACACGTTCATTACTACACCGATTGCTCTCCCGATCACTGAACCAAAGCATTATTGGTCAGAAGCCGTTGATCACAGGCTCCTTTAACCTTCCGCGGTAACATGGGCATCATATGAAGCAGCCTCATCCCAGAACAATTAATGGTTAGGAACCTACATCAGACCTTGGAAGCCTCCTGTGAATGGCATTAGACTACCAGAGTCAGCTAGCAAAACTTGAATGAAAAATAATGTTGCGTAAGATGGAAAGAGAATAAACTATTACTTTTAAATGAGGAAGCATGAAAAAACAACTGAAGTCCGACGATGTCTACTACGAACAGTATTAACCTAACTCATTAAATTGCCGGCAAAAAGAAAAAAAAAATGCTCTGACCAAGAAAGTAACATCTTTTAGGCCTTAACAACCACAAAAAGGAAAGGATACCTAAATCTATGATCTATGACATTTCCTAAAACCTCTTACGATTAGTTAACATTTTTAATAATATCACTTCATCTCTTCCAATTCCTCTTGACAGACGAAGGTACTTCTGATCTGGGAACTGAAGGCCACATGGACAGCTGGAGCCTCGGCCAACAGTTCAATGATTCAGCAGAAGAAGACCATGAGACGGTACATGATCTAACTACACCGGGTCTTCATCTGCTTATACTTCACCAGGAAACTGGAAGGTGACTGGTTTTATAGTAAAACTACAAATGTTTATGTGTGTGTGTGTGTGTATGTATGTATGTATGTATGTATGGTATGTATGTATGATGTATGTATGTATGTATATACGTATATATATATCCACAGGTGAAAAATAAGAGGTAGGTCCTTCGTCAATGGCTCGGGAATAGAGTTGAAACCTGTCAGGACCTACACCCCGTCTCTTATTTTTCACCTGTGGATATGTGTTATAAAAGAATCACGTGTTTAAGTGATTACAATAATATATATATATATATATATATATATATATATATAATATATATATATATATATATATCAATATTTACATTATATATTAATCATTCAATATCTCTTATATAGATATACCCTTTAATAATAAGAATTACAACATATATGATATATATATATATATATATTATATATATATATATATATTATATTATTATATTATATATTGTAATGCTTATTGGTTTTATCATTATATGTGTAATTCTCACCTGCGAGGTTCTCCGATTTCACGTAAGGAAACCTAGTCAAGTAGAAGCCTGCTTGACATATCAAAGACTTTTGATAGTGTTTTCATATTTTGATTTTTCCCATATTCTGAATGTAGTAAAAATCTGCCGTTTGCCGAACCACTTGAATTAAAAATAAATAATATAATAATCACTGCCATCACAATTCGAACTGCAAATATAGAATTCCAAAATCATTCATGTTTACCTGATCTACGAGGTATTCTTCGTGACCGTAACTTTGTCTAGACATATTCTAGTGATTCGCCAACATGCCTTTTTAAAATGTAAAACGTCTCCAACTAAAATACAAACTTCTAATCTTTCCACAGGATCCTTGTGCAGAGATCCTTCAAAACAAGCGAACCATTCTCCTGGTGGGCTGACCTGGTATGGTGGATCCAGCAGGTCGTTCCAGGTCGATTCATTGTGCTTACCATGAGCGGTTTCCAAAATGCTTTAGGTCTAAGGTATGCCAGGATGCTCTTTGCAGACCTGGGTTCCCTTTTCATTCACTACCTCGGTGATACTGCAATGTGGGTGTGGGCGTTTGTGAAGAGTGGATGCACGATTTATGAGGCTCTTGTCAAGGGTCCTCTCATTAAACAGGTTTGTATGATTTGATAGTCCGTGAGAATGACTAGCATGAGTAATTAAAAAATCAAACAATGATCTGGCATCCGTAAAGTAAAATTGAACATTTCCATTTGATCTCATTACAGGTGAACAAAAATTATAAGAAGTATAATGATTACAACTCACATTAATTAAGTAAAATATTCTAATCGATGATATTAACAATCTCATAGCATTTGCTAATGGAAAATTAAAGAACAAAGTTAGCTTTCCAGGGGGTTAGTAAAATCAGAATGATTAATAAAATTTCTTACTACTAGGACAGCTCATCTGCAAGACACAGCAGTAACATCGTTTTGGCTGAGGGAACTTCTGTCATTTCAAATGTCATTACAAAGAAGAGGCGTGACAAACTAATTCAAAAGCGCTGGCAATACTGTGCTTCAGAGGGGGCTCTAGGAAATCTTTGTGACGACAGCAATCCTGTTCCACTTCCTATAGAGACGAAAATAATTGCTGGGTATCCTTATGTTGAAACTTCACTTCAAAAAATACCAATAGTTATTACAGCTGGACGTCGACACCAATATCTGTACTACACAATTAAGAGTATTCTGTGTAATCCCCTTGCAAAATCCAGCAATATACATGTAGTTCTTGGGGAGGCATCGAATTCAACAATTCAGCTTCTCCATATTTTGGACATTCATTACCACATCATCCCTATAGCAGGTAAAGACAACTACAAACTCTTTAGTTTCTACAGGAGCGTCTACCAATTTGTAGCTGATACTTTCTCGAGGACTAAAGCGGTTATAATTCTGGACGAGGATGTTGAAGTCTCCCCTGATTTCTTGAACTTCGTAGACAAGACGATATGGCTCCTTCACAGTGATCCTTCACTGTACTGCATAAGTGGATTTTCTTTTTTGCCCAACGTGGCCAGAGGGCGTGGCGCCAAATACCTCAGGAGAGGATCTGTGCAAGTATCTTGGGGTTATGCAGTTACCCTTCAATTTGTTAGGGAGGCACTGGAGGTCTGGCCAGAAAATGGTGATGGTGAAGATATACTTACTTATGACTACTGGATTTATGACAAGGTGAGGGGTCAACGAGAGTGTGTTTATCCAGAGGTCAGTCGCATTCGCCACTATGGTTTGGGAGTCAACACTCAGGCTTTCATGCATGAATATGAAGCCTGGTACCGACCACTTCTCAAAGCATTTAACACTGACATCCTCAACGGCATCCAAATGCTACAGGCTACACACGAAATGCGTTTCCTAAAGGACATAGAAACAGCAACTGTCATTGGACAGATAGACCCTTGTAGTCCTCATTTCCCTCCCAGACAAAGAACACAAAACGAACATTTTGTGATGTATTTTAGTCAGGAGTATGACACAGATATCAGCAGCTGGTATATAGTAGGGCAGTGCACAGGGCTCCACGCTGTTTCTGAGCAAGGGCACCATTACGGGGCCTATTTCGCATTTTTCCAGCCAAGACAACCTGACTATCCTTCTGTTCAAGAAAATTACGAAAACCATACACACACAAAATACCCAGCTTTCTATAAGACTCCGAATCATTTCCCAGAACATTCTGCTGATGATTATGGGATGAATTATTACAATACTGAGCATGAAAGACAGGAAGCTCCACCTGTCTTAGTATATTTCGTAGGAGTACCATATTCTAAGTACGCTTACCTGAGACCAAATGGCGCACACGTGTACAATGCTTCAAGTCTCTCTTCCGAAGAATTTGACGCGTATAGAACTATGTTCCTACATTCTCCAGACATACTTTTAATGGGTCAAATACAAAACAATTCAAGGGCTCTTATAAATCAGTTATTTATTAAATGAAGTTGATTAACTAAAAACCAAACAGATGGACTACATTACCTGCAATAAAGCACATTAATATGCCTTATTGCTGCATCAGTCTTAAAGAGACAATATGTCAGAGTAATCTAGAGAGAAACAATACACCAGTCTAAGAGCCGAATTAGAAACTAAAGAAAATTAGCCTTCAAAGGCAAATCCTTACGGGAACAATAATGCAATGATTTCATCATAAACACGGTATACAGTGAAAGACGCTCAATCGTAATCAGTATCTGGACTCCATCAGCAGGAAATTACGTAAATACCCAAATCTATTAATCGTGTACGTGAACGTGAGTACAGACCTACGTCAAAGGCACAGCAACCCTTTGCCTGGTCATTGGACGCAGAGAGATAACACCTGAGCCTCAAAATGGAATAAAAGATGAATACTGGAGCCTTCGCTGGGGAAAACTGTAGGTCACTGACCCCATTCCCTGTCAGTATGTCAATCTCGATCTTACCAAAAAGTCATCCCAACAGTAATGTGGAGTTTCACTGTAATGAACCGTAGGAATTTCGAAAGCTGTGAAAAACGTGATTAAAACTGGCAGATCTCTTATTATGCACACCAAATTATTGTTTTGCATAATCTAAATAATACATAAAAGGAAATAAATCAAAATGTGTTGAGAATAAAATTCCACTGGTAAAGTATACAGGGTGTCCATAAAGTCATTTCCTGATTACTAAAATTAATAACTTTAAAAATATTGTGGATATGACCGTACAACTTTCACATTCTGTTGAGCAATGACTGAAGTTTTTTTTTTCTTTATTATTATTATTATTATTTTTTTTTTTTTTGCCTACAGATACCACAGTGATCACTCTATCCGCCAGCTAAGTCAAGAATAGCAGAAATGTGTCATTGCAGGAGAAAACCCAGTGTGTGTTATGGTACCACAAAACAAAACCACATGTTGCAGTTCAACGCAAGTTCAGAAATGAGTATCGACGAGATCCACCAGATATTAAAAGCATTAAAGACTGGTATAAAAGGTTCACAGAGACTGGAAGTATTGAAGACCATAAGAGAAGCGGTTGTTCGTAAATTTCTGGATGCAACCTTCCCCAACCGCTGGAATGGCCATCACGTTCACCAGGCATTACCCCTCTTAATTTTTTCTTATGGGGTTATATCAAGAATAAAGTGTACAGTACACCAGAACCTTATGTTGAAACCTTAAAAGCAAGGATAACACAGCTCTAGCCAGTAACCTTATGTTGAGACCTTTAAAGCAAGGATAACAGCAGCTCTAGCAACGGTAACTATGGAGATGTTGGAGAATACCAGGCAACAAAGGGGCACATGTTGAAATTTGTTATTAATGTAAAAAAAAACTTTAGTCATTGTTATTGAAATTGAAGAAAACCTTATACCTCTACCTAACATGGTTTGTGTGTAATAAAGGTCTGAAATCCTATACAATTTCAACATTATTCATTGGATGAAAAACAAAAAGAGAAAAATGTGTTGATTGTATAAATTTCAAATGTATAAGGGTCTTTGCGCCATGGCATATGACACCAAAAAATAAAATCCACAAGCAGAAGGGTCTCTTACACTATAGTAAAAAAAAAAAAAAAAAAAAACTTATAGAATTGTGCTGATATGTTTTACAACATATTTCGCATACATACCTAAAATAAGTATTTCAGCATCCATAATGATATATGAATTACAGACAAAAGTCACTTTCGGAAATAATAAACCAATAAACGAAACTTCTAACAAATCGATGATATGGCTTTAATAACAAGAATGCTGCAAACTCCCTTGAGCAAAGAGGGCGTGTGCCATTCACAGAGAATGGAATTACGGCGTCGGTTTCAATTTCCACCAGTAAATATCACGAGAACGCGACAATATAACGACCATTTTCAGTTTTCTGGAAAAGAAAACTATTGAGGTGGCTTTTTGTCTATCCGTCCGCTCTCAGATCTTAAAAATTACTGAGGCTAGAGGGCTGCAAATTGGTATGTTGATCATTCACCCTCCAATCATCAAACATACCAAATTACAGCCCTCTAACCTCAGTAGTTTTTAATTACTTTCTGGCTATAGATGGCAACATCACAGGCCACCATAGGGCTGTGGCTGAAAGTTTCATAGGCCGCACCTGAGAGTCTCATACAGCATTATACACTGTACAGAAAACTCGACTTTCTACTTGTTCAGTGTAGCAACCACGTTTATTTATTTAATAAAGTTAATCTATCATTCCATTCATATACACCTCAAAAGTCTAAGCCTTACTAATGAAAGATAATAACGGCATCCTGCTGCTAAAAATAAGCACAGAGATATGGGGAAATTATTCTCTATAATCCTGATAAGGCCACATAAACAACTCGAGAAGTGGCTTTTCTTGGCGATGTTTTCGGATGTGACGTCACTGGGTGGGACACATGGGACACATTTCCAGATACGATGAAATCCAAGTTCTTAGAAAGGGTTCTTTCTTGTACTCTACAGAAACAACTTTGATGTATTCGACCAGACTTTTGAAATGAGAGAATACTGAGAAATAAACATAAAAGTTACCAGCTAATAAATGGAGAGAGTTAAGGTAGACAATAATGAAATTGAGTCTAGACGAAATGAGGTGATTGATTATAAATCTAATATAACATTGTAATTCATATTATCATTAACAACATTTGCATAGAGAACGATTCAATTTCTGACTTGCTGATAAACGCAGAAAACACTCATTAATCTAACTTTCTATGGAAAAATATTAGCATCAATTCAAAATGAATTTAGCACAAAAACCATAGTTCAGAGGCTCTGTCACAGCCCACAGTTTGGGAACATTGGTGATTTAGTCGACCACCTGCCAGCATAAGGCAACTATTGTGGGACTTGTGATGACCAAGACGCCAAAAAATTTAAGTTTCGTTCATCAAATTAAAAAAAAATTGACTGTAAGACCGAAATGCGGAAGTTCACAAATGCCTAGAAATCGATCGCTATTGGCTATCAAATCATCTCAATTTGGAACACAAAAGAAATGACTTTAAGCCATACTTAACAATAAAAGGAATAAAACCGGAAAATTAAGGGTAAAAATATAAGAGAGAGCTGAAAAACAAAATTTGTCACAAGTGGGAAATAAAAGTAAACATAAAATCTTTATTTTCAACAAGTTCTAAAACTCGTTAGTAACAATTGGTAATACAAAACTTATCTAACGGAGTGCAACGGGTAGAACCCGTTCTTCTAATTACAAAAAAAAAAAAAATTTCAGTTACAAAATACAAAAATACCTACCACTTCACAAACAGGAGAAGTTTTTAAAAGAAAATCTGAAAGGGGAAAACCCACTTAGGTCGAAAAATCAAAACTTGTAGTTATTACTATCAAAAACTTAATGTTGGGAAATAACGTTGCAATGAACTTATTGTGAGGGGGCGATAAAAGATTTTACAATTGAATAAAAATAAAAATAAAATATTCTTTATAAGAGGAAAAAATTTTCACGAGATAATATACATAAAAAAAGAATTGGGCAAAATAATGGAGTAATATCAGAAAAGAATACGCTTATCCTTGATGGAGCAAAACCAATATTAGAAGTAAAGTAACAAGTGAAGTAACACAATAAAATAAAAACTCCCTCTTTATTATAAACTAAAGGAAGAAATCGAGTCTAGACACATTAATAAAATTGTGAAAAACATCACAATTCTATGAAGGAAATAATCCATTTCTCTGACCTAATTATAATCCTTGGTGGTTCGACAACGATGATAAGGACATCGATTCAGCAGATAATCAGAAGCAAAAGAAAAAATGTTCATAATTGCAGTTCAGCAAAAAGGAAGACTAGCTTTTTGCGAAATCAATGAGACCTGGAGAGAGAGAGAGAGATAAACACTCACAGCTTTTCAGAGAGAGGGAGAAAAGATCATTACCAAGCCTTAAAAAAATAATGGATCCAGAGAGAGAGAGAGAGAGAGAGAGAGAGAGAGAGAGAGAGAGAGAGAGAGAGAGAATTAAAATCCTTTTCATTATAAATTAAGTTTCACTTAGGAAGCGGATGGATCGGAAGTTTCTCGTCCTACGAGCGACATGAGAAGGCCACAGGGGATATAATGACTTCGAAAAAATGACACCAAAGGGGGAATAATTCTAGAAAACGGGGGTGGGAGTATCAGGGAGAGGAGGAGGGATTTGGGGGAGCGGGCGTTGAACGGGGAGAAGGACGAGTGAGTAGGAATAAGGGGAGGAGAAGGAGTAATTGAGAGAGAGAGAGAGAGAGAGAGAGATGAAGTTGAGTAGGGAGGGAAACGTATAGGCGTAGATGAGGAGGAGGAGGAGGAGGAGGAGGAGGCAGCGAAAGGTATATCAACCATAAAGGAATGGATGGTCTGTAAATGACAGAGAGAGAGAGAGAAATGGCAGCGTAATGACTGTAAATAGGAAGAACCCAGAGGATGTCACGGGGGGGGGGGGGGGGAATATGGGAATGTTACAAGGATGGTGTGGCCC
Source organism: Macrobrachium nipponense (assembly GCF_015104395.2). Lineage (NCBI taxonomy): Eukaryota > Metazoa > Arthropoda > Malacostraca > Decapoda > Palaemonidae > Macrobrachium > Macrobrachium nipponense. The sequence goes on along the minus strand of NC_061088.1, from coordinate 31,203,173 downwards.
AGTGTTGGGGGAGGAGGGGGGTGGGCGAGGAGTTATTAAGGGGGAACGGGTAGTGAGCGTCCAATGGTTCTAAAAAAAAAAAATCGCGTTCAAAATTCACGAGAAGAAATTAATTCCATCGTTTGGCGCTGAAAATAAAAAATAATATAAAAAATCTATAAATTTATTTCATCGAGATGAAATGGTGACGACCTTGCGAAAAGACGAAAATCGCACCGTTATTATTTATTTCAAAGGGAAATTTATATCCCCAAGGTTATCTGAAAGTTGTCGTACTTGTGTTACACACCACACCACACATACATTTATATATATATACTAATTATATATATATATATATCACTATATAATATAGCATTCAGGGCTATAGATATATATATAATATATATAATATAATATATATCTATAGATAGAGATATACTATATATATATATATATATCTATATATATATGATATATATATTTATATATAATATATATATATATATATATATAATCTATATAAATATATATATATCTATATATATAGATTATATATATATATTATATATATATCCTAAGATATATATATATCTACTTATTATATAGAGTTATCTATAATATTATCTATATTATATGATATATATAATAATCTATATCGATATCCATATCATCATGATATAATAGACAATATATATTCTATAGATTATATATATAGATATATTATCGCACCGTTAGAATTTATTTCAAAGGGGAAATTTTATAATCCCCAAGGTTATCTGGAAAGTTGGTCGTACTGTGTACACACACACACACAGACAAATATATATATAGTATATATAAAATATATATATTATATTATATATATAATCGAGATATAGAGTATATTAGATATATATAATATCGTATAGATCTATATATATATATATATATATATATATACTATATATATATATATATATATATATATATATCATATATATGATATATAATATAAATATTATATTATATATATATATATATATATATATATATATATATATATAGTATATATATATATATATATATCGCACCGTTAGATTTATTTCAAAGGGAAATTTATATCCCCAAAGTTAACTGAAAGTTGTCGTGCTTGTACGTACACACACACACACACACACACACACACCATATATATATATATTATAATATAATATATATATATATATATATATATATATATATACTATATATATATATATATATATATATATATAGTATATATATATATATATATATATATATAGTATTATATATATATATATATATATATATATATATATGTATATATATTATAAATATATATATATATACTAAAATATATATAATAATATATATATAATATATATAGATATTTATATATAGTATATATATATATATATATATATATATATATATATATAGATATATAATTTATATATATTATATCATATATAATTAATATATATATATATATAGTCACGTGTAGCATGGCTGGGTAAAAGGTAATGAATGACTAATTTTGACCTAAGCGTGGAGTGCTACATGACTAAGTTCGCCACCTACCAGTGAACAAAAACTACATACCAGGGGTATGAGGTAAACTTAGAATGTCCACTAAAATACCTATAATTCACTAAAAGGGATCAGAAGAAATATATACGAGCTCCAATAGAACTTCATGAAACTCTCAGTTACGGTAAAAGGTAACAAACAAAGCAATGTGCCACACTACTGAGGTTATATACACTAAACCAATTGGTTAAATTCACAAATTCAAAATTGAAAACAGATTAGGATGCTTGCAGAGGAATAGTACAAGGGGTAAACTGCAGCACAGTGTTCACACTGGGTTCTGGGATTGCTTGACCAGATATGGCACTGGTAAAATAAATTAAGTGGCACCATTGATCTCCTGGAGACACACACACACCCAGGACACTCATGAACGGATCTGCAATGCAGGGATCATTGTAACACATGAAGGATATGACGAGTGAATTTAACTCGTATAACACCAAGTGAAATACATAAGACTACATGGAGCACATCACAAAATTTATCACTGTAATAGCGATTAATGTTACGCTGATTGGTGTTTCCACTAATTTACTTTTACAAATTTACCAGAGGTCACAGTGGAAATCTCGAGGGGAGAGGGGAGATTGTAAATCTAAAGGTTTGAAGAAAAGCAAAAAGCAAGAAACAAAGTATGAGAATGTGGTGAGACCGACATACAACTTCCATTCACTTTACTTAAGTCCATGGATAAGACATGTGGAGATACAGAGCCAGTCTGTGGTGTGCAGGAACTTCAATGGAAATCGGCATTGCAATCTGTCCAGACCCAGGGAGAATGTGTTGAGAGAAGATGTGATTTTGGTTACAAGTTCATGGCAAAGAAGCGCAGCACCAACAGACACTGGGTACAAACTTCTCAAGTCCTCAGGTACCAGCAGGTAACAGGTCCTTACGCGGACAGTTTAACTTGTAGTTGTTGTTGGAGATTAAGCTGGCCTTATGTCAGCACGGGCTCTTGCTCATTGAGCAGCCCGTATATAACGACCTAGATGAGGGGGGGGGGGGGGGGCGTCATCTAGGCGACACGCAACTCCAGCAGTGGTTCTTCTCTCCTTGACTCAAACTCCTGGTACCACTGTAAACAGCAGCGATGCCCCCTCTATATACCAGATGACAATAGAATCATTGTCGTCTTGTTGCCATCGCATATGACAGGGCCACTGTTTGTGGTCCTATTGGAATACTTAAATTTTGACAGGTAATGTGGAATGACAATGGACAAGGGCCAGTACCAAAAGACTGAAAACGAATACAAGGTGTCTCTTGAGGGTCGAGAATGACTAAATTGTAAATTAGCAGAGGAACTACTTGAAGATTACTAGGATCAGGTCAGAGGGAACCTATTTCAAGGATGCAAATACAAGGAGCAAAGGTGAGGACAGGTGAAGGATACTCCTTAACGATTGACCGCCAATGACCTGGATATTCTTCAAAAGGGGACAGCTTCTGCATAAAGTTGGATGGGAAATCCTATAATGACCGTCTGAGCGTTCCTTCCAATTATTTCTTAAATTATATAAGGGACATGTCACGGACCTTTGGAGACTTCTTTATGGTATGGTCAAAAAGGCACATGTTTTCCAACACAACTCTACTCCCGTATATCCTAAATCTCCAGACTGACTTTTCAAAATTCTGCGTTTCTTTCGAACTCGTAATTCAATAGAGGAAAGGAGAAGAAAAGTAAGCAAATGCCAAATTATGAACGTTGTGACAATATATAATATTAAATGGTTGCGTGACCGTTCTTCTATGCAACTAAATCTGCATAAGAGTGTCTGAAATTTATATAAATCAGGCCTACAAAACATTAGCAAAATAAAACTTTATTATGAAACACGAATGTGTACCAGAGTAGAACAGATCAAACTACTAATTCTAACAACATTGGTTTACAAATAAAACCAAAAACAAAAACAAAATCATTTACCCCATTGTTGTTACTTATACTTCTTAGATAGCCCTATAAAGCAATCTCTGGGCAAGCACATGGTTGTCCAAACTGTATAGAATATTGATGTCTGGATTAAATGTATAGAAATAAACAAACATATCATTATACAAACTTGTTGAGTTCAAGTTTGTTTACAAATATAGGAAATTTGTTTCCATTAAAACAATAAATTCAGATATATATATATATATATATATATATATATATATATGTATATGTGTATATATATATATATATATATATATACACATATACATATATATATACATATATATACATATATATACATATACATACTATATGTATATATAATATGCATATATACATATAGAAGGAGCCCATAAAATACCAAAATATGGAAGATGATGCTGTATTTCAGATAGCAACCGTTTCTCTCTTTGGGTAGGTAATGAATGAGATGAATTACAGAAAAGCTGAGCTAACAATTTCTCTTTAATTTTCTTAATCGTTGGTTGGAGTATGATTTTATCTATTATATCTGAGTCCCAAGCTCCTTTTGATAGGTTCATAACGTTTCTTTGTTTAATCAAAGCTGATTTTATCATCTGGCTTTTGAACCAACTATTGCTGCTATAAATTATACGTGACAAATTCCAGTTTATTCTGAGATTATGGTTATCTATGTTGTTAAAAATAGATGAGCTCTGTTGGCCATACATACATGAACGCTCATGTTATTATAATCTCTGGGGGACTGATCTACCTGTAAAACCGATATAGGACTGTTTACAGTCTAGACAAGGAATTTCGTATACTTCTGTGTCTTTAGGTGACTGGCTTTTGTTGGACGTTAATCAGGGGTTTGGCTAAAGAATTATTTAGGTAGGTAAAAGCAAAAGGGATTAGAGTTCTCAAACATCTGAGTCAACGTCTCAGTTCTGCTCAGGTGCGGGATTTTTATTTTATTGTTGGGCGTCTCTCTAGTGTTGTTCTGAGGGGAACGGTGGAGGATTCTGTTAGATTTATGGATAGCTTTCTCTATATGGTCAGGGTACTTTAAAGATGACAACTTCTTACGGATTAGTTCAATTTCCTTTTCCAAGGAAATCCTGGGAGCAAATCCGTAAGGCTATCAAGAATAAATTGCTGGCTACTCCAATTTTAATAGAAATATCATGACAACTAAAATAATGAATGTATGAATGTGAAAATGTTGGTTTTCTGTATACGGTAAATTTGCATTCTGTCGTATCTCTAATGATCAAAATAAGAATAGGAATTTTGTTGCCCCTTCATCATTCAACTTTGAATTAGATGCTGGGCGCTAATGCATTTAATTCTGAAAGAAATTCGTTGAAATTGCCTCACCTAATATTCTAAAATGTTAGGACATCATTATATATCTCATCCACAGCACGTCTTTAGGTTTTGTTGCCTTAGTTTCAAAATATTCCATATATAGATTGGTTACAATAGAAATTAAAGCCTGCCTATAATGTTCCCAAATTTTGTTTTATAGAATGAATCCCCTAATATATCTATCTATATCAATCTATCTATCTATCTATCTATCTATCTATATATATATATAATATATATATATATATATATATATATATATATATATATATATATATATATATATACACAAACACACAAACAATAAAAACAGAGGCAAATGGCACGGGCAACCTAATTCATTTTGTAGCACAAGAAACAAAACGCAAGAAACATAACGAGAAAAAGTATGGAGGAAGAAGAGTGGAAGCGAGAGAGAGCCTTGCCACTTAAAGGAACAAAGGTTACCGAGTCAGGTCAAACAGACGCAAGAAAGAATTCCAAACTTGGCAGTGGAGGGAAAGATGTAGTCACTGCACCTTCTATAAAATCTTTCACCACCATCTGTTGGGGTCTTGGGTAAGGGTCTAGCAACTTCACCCCACAAACCAAAACTTAGAATGGATGGGCCACCACTTTTGGAGATCACTTAAAACCCATAATTAGCCCAAATTCCCGGAAGAGGGAAACATAACTGTTACAAATCATTGCTTTTCAAAATTCTGACTTCGGAATAAAATGACTAATATAGATCCAGACACTAATTGCAATACTGGTCATAAAAATAGTCACAATGATAGAAACTTGATAAAAAGGGGCCTATAATAAATATAATAAACTCTGGAAGGCAATCATTCGTTTTCATTAAAAATTTCTGAGCGAGCGAAAACAAATAATTCTCGGGAGTTGAACTTCCACCCCCTTCCCCTTAAAAAGAAAAGAACCCCCCCCCCCCACAGGGGTGGGTGGTAGGGGATGGGGGTTCGGATTCAAGGAGTGTATACGAGGGTGGAGAAGTGCGTGTGAAGAGGGGAGGGAGCAATAAGAGCAACTGATATGTGGAGGAGAAAAAGAAAGAGAAAAACGAAGAGAGGTCAAACATAAAAAAGAATACTGAAAAGAAAGTGCATGAAGAATAGGAGCAGGAATGTCAAGAATATACGTTTAAAAGAGCACTTAAGAAGTCAAGGACAAGTCTGCAGAAGATGATAGGTTTAGTACAAAAACTTCAGAGGAAGAATATACTACAAAAAAAAAAAATAATGGATTGAAGAGAAGTGGTGCAAGGAAAATTACAATCATTATCCCAGAAGGGAAGTGTAAGAGGAAAGGTATCCGGGAGAATGGAAAAGAAATGTTAAAAACATATAAATCAACAAACAGATAAGAGGAAGAGATTCCGGTAGGAAAATACAGGTTTAAGAGAATAAGCAGAACAAAGAAATGAGAAATTTAAGAGAACTCACCCACAAGAGAGACAAGCATAACATTAGGTAAAGAATACTGGCAAGACGAACAAGGAAGACTGTGAAGGGCGGTGGCACATGAGTAAGGGAAGGAAGAGAGGTGGAAATGGGCACACTGCAATTAAAAAGGGATATCCTGAAGACGAGCTGCAGTAAACAAAAAAACAAAAAAACAAAAAAAGAAATACTTGACATTTATCAAAATGTCACAATCATCATTGTTACAAGTTCATCTTGTGCACCCATTGACGACAGTGCTGCCTTCAATCAAACAACTACCTCATCTACTAAATACTGTCATCCGAACAATTCAGTCATGTTATTCACCCTCTTTGCTCAACCGCCAGATAACTGGGATGACAACGCTCACCCAAAGAACCCAACATGTTATCCACTACCTACTCAAAACTGACAGCTATTACCAACAAAATAATATCGTCAAATTTCAATGGATCATTACTCTTCAGTAAATTCATACTATTATCTAATCAGTTCAACAATATCATTCCATATCAATGCAGTGAATCAAAGAAAAACGCTTCCATCTCCAATCAACAATGTATCATTAATCAACGGGAAAACTAATATCATCTGCTATTGATCCACAACTATCATTCACTTAACATCAACGTCACGCTGCCCAAAAATATTTCACTATTATTAAAGGATTCCTATAATTCTTTTTTATCGCATTTCCTTCAGGAAAAGAAATCTATAAAGTAGTTGAATACTGGCACAACCCATGAATGTCATATACATGGAGAGAGCCGGGGAGAGGGAGGGGTTGGTTTAAGGGAATCAACCCACGCCGTGCCTATTTTTGTCCTATTTTTCCTTGTGCCCGTTTCTATGACCATTTTGATTCACATGAAGATTCACCATTTCTAGATCACTTGACAACATCAACCCTGACTGGCCAGTATAGCGTCGAAGTCCTCTCACAAGGATTTCGTTCCTCCTGTGACATGAGTCGGTGGACGCCCAAATACTATTTATTCAAGCTGCTGTTGAACTTATTCGCTCTCACTACCGAGCTGCAACATCTTCATTAAAAGAAAAAAAAAAAAAAAGAGAAAAACTTACAAACCAGCAGTCGCCATACCTTCGAGATGCAGCACTCGTATCAACAATTCTCTTGTGGAGGTGAATTAGTATGAATCTCACCTCGGACACAAGAATGAGATAACGCCGCTAATGCCCTTAATTCTCATCCATAAGTACCTCAGTTCGTCTGCCTCTCTCTACATCACACTTCTACTTTGTTGTATGTACCTGACACACTAGCCCGTATTTTTTGTTAAGGAAATCGTGCCCTCGGGACAGGTATATCGTTATAGATTAATCATCCATGATTTTTTATCAAAGATCATTCTTTTCAAAGTATCCAATTATTAATCTCATAAACAAAGTCATACCAGTACGAAAGAATAGGGTAACAAACAGATGCTGTTTCGCGTTTACTCCTTTGAAGCTTGAAAACCTCATTCTGTTGGGTGGCCACAGCACTTGCGCTGTTTTTGGGAAGACAGTCACGGTAAAATCCTCATATCTTTTTCTTTTATATCTGGTTTCGAGATGGTGTATTTTCATCAGAGGAAATGAATAGTTAAGCTAAAATTTCGACACATTATAAGCTGAACTCTTGCAAGTAAATATAAAACATCCACTTTCTAGATCTCAGGGAAAGGCTAGTCACTTGGAATATGCTGCGTTTTATCTACGCGCCTCCTTTGACCCTGGGAGGAGATGGCGCCAGCAGATGTTACCTTTACGGGTTTATTAAAAATTTTATGGTTAGTTCCTTGTAGCGGGTATCATCTACTGTTTGGCTCGAAGGGCACACTGCAGATGACACTAAAGTTGCATCGCTCAACGCCTTTGAGTCTTTCATTGTCTCCCTTGGTCTTTTGCCATCTATCGAGCAAAATATTTGTGTATTATTAGATTTCATGCGACTGATTTGCATAAAATAAAATTAAACGCGACTTAACAATAAACGCTACTACGTACAGCCTTAAACCATTTGCAAAAATTAAGTATAAGAACCAAATAGACATAAGAGCAAAATTATTACAATCTTCCACTCTTCATTAATATATGGAAATTGATAAACAAAGCAACCGTTTAAAAACATTCAAATGCCTTCCCACTCGTAATATCATACACACGAAAAACAAGTCATATTGCCAAACATGAAACGAAAAGGAAAAATGAAAAGAGCCATCATTCTCTATTACTGTACACAGAAAAACAGGCGACAAAGCATATGACTAATACAAAAGCATTCTCTAGAACCATTCATAATTGTTATACAATGAAATATAAGATGAAAAAACTAAAAAGAAAAAAAAGGACGAATGTACGATCACCGTGAATACGGAATTTTAACCGTAAAAACAAGAAAAATAAAATAAAGGAAACTGAAATAATTCATAAACTAAATTAACTTTCTTCCTGTTCCCTTGAGGCTCGCTGGCACCCCCTGATATTCACGCTCCCCGACCTGGCCCTGAGAAATAGCGGCTTGCTAAACGAACCAACGAAATGCAAATAATCACCTCACAATCCATCCGCCCTTAATAAAAGTAATAACGCCGTCTTCTGGAATACGGCTATATACTGGAAGGTGAGAGAGGAGAGAGAGAGAGAGAGAGAGAGAGAGAGAGAGAGAGAGAGATTATATTTGCCAACGGGGAGACATTGAGACGGTTACGGACCCGTCTGGTATCCGGGGGAATATAAAGGTATTAATTAAAAATGAGAGAGAGAGGAGAGAGAGAGAGAGAGAGAGAGAGAGAGAGAGAGGACAGAGAGAGCTTTTTGTTGAGGGCACATCCAGACGTTTAAGAACTACCTGCCTGGAATCCAACGAGGATATCTACTTAATAATAATTCTGAAAGTGCTCTCTTCCGATCATAATACCGTCGTATGGAACGAAGTGATATACTGGGAGGGAGAGAGAGAGAGAGAGAGAGAGAGAGAGAGAGACTTTTCAAGGCTGAGGCCCAGCGACGGTCAATGGAGAAAAAGAACCGCCTGAAATCCCCGGGATATATTATTAATATATATAATAATTCTGGAAGGACCCTCCCAGAGGCGGATGTACACCCATCTAGTGACATAAATCCGCCTGCCAAAATGCCTGGAAGGAAAGAATGTTGTATGAGGGGAAGAAAATTCGAGGGGAAAGAAGCACCATGAGATGGGACGGAGGAGGAACAAAGTAGTGGTAGTATAGGAAATTGCTGAAGGACTATTGGAGGTGGTTACAATATCAGTGTAAGGCAAAAACACTCGTGAAAATGTGGATATTAGAGGGAAACGACATGAAAAATCCGAAAGCACATTCCAGAGAGAAATCGCAATATTAATGGAAAAGTATGAGAGAAGGACATGGAACCTAAGAGACTGCAAGAAGACGGGAGAGAGGGGATGCAAGACTGCAAAGAATGAAAGAGGAGTGAAGCCAACCTATAAAATGGTCACAAAAATGCAAAAATAGGGTTGTTTTTTCCTCGTAAATTTCCAAATGACCACTTTTACCGCATTCGTACAATTAACATACTCTCTTCAATGGATGGAAGGACAAACGAGATGTATGGTACCCAGTGTCGAAACTAGGCATTATGGCAGATCTGGCACTGGCACAATAAAGGTGTCATTACGAATAGTTACAAGGAGTTACAAGGATTAGGATGTCTCAAAGACTTGTTAGTCCATCCGTGGAGACATCATGTGCTCACTTATCTGCAGGAGCAGGATTTACTATTCATTCACACTGTCCTAAGGATTCCGTCTAGCTTTCTTTTAAACTCTTCCACACTGTTGCTGTTTACAACTTCTGGTGGCAGTTTATTCCATGTGTCGCATATCTTGTAGGTAAAGAAGTTCCCGCAATGAGATGTGTTGTATCTCTTCGATTCTAGTTTCCATCCATTATTTCTTGTCTAGTTTTCGTTTGGCGTGAATAGGGTACTGTCTACTTTTGTTCTGCCTTTCAGTATTTTAAAAGTTTTTATTAGTTGTTCTCGATGGTGTGAGAGATGTTAAAGAAAATATGATGACAATGATCTACTGAGACAGGAGAGAGAGCAGCAGAACGATATCAGAAAACTCAGAAGATAGGTGTCGCAAGGATTGTGGCTAAACACGGACCTGGTTAATTAGGAAGAATCTGGCTGCCAAAAAGGAAATTAAACCATGGTGCAAAATCTGAAGTCAAGACGGAAAAAGTGGGCGAATCAGGATTAATGATTTATTGATAAAGAACAAGAAGTGGATGAACCAGGAATAAAATTGTCACTTGAAGATAATGAAAATGAAAGAAACAAATTGAACTGAAAGCTTAACATTCACATGAGGAATTGAGAGGAGCACAGGAATCAAAGTAGACACTATGTCGCAGACTCGCAACGAAAAAGAAAATATGGTGAACTCGCCAATAACAAAGGAAAGTCAGCATAAGGAAAACGAAAGATGTGGCTGAATCAAGAGGACAAATAATACCTGTATATGATATAATACGAATGAAATCTTCAAGATGGGTAAAGAGAAGGCGGTAAAAAATTAATATAAATTTACCATGAATTTAAATAGGAAATTGGACATTTTTGAAGAAAAATCCTAAAATGATAAGTATAACAATAATATATGCTGGAAGAACTTCATTAGTATGGGTTTAATTGAAAAGAATCGCTATTTCAGCCGCGTGTATACTGAATAGAAGTTTCTCTATCCTTCTTATTACTGAGTCTTCTGTTGTACTCAAGTTTGACGTTTAATAGCCAACTTGAGTACAGAAGAAAAGTCAGTAATAAGAAGGATAGAGAAACTTCTATACAAAGTAAACGCGGCTGAAATACTCATTATTTTCAATAATAATAATATAATAATAATAATAATAATAATAATAATAATAATAATAATAATAATAATAATAATAAAATTTATGCTACCACTAACACGACCAACATCATTTACAATAACACTGAATACATGAAAAAAACCAGGACCAAAATTAAAAAAAAGCATAAAAAAAAATTACGTGGCTAAGAGTGAAAATCGCTGGGCGCTCTTCCATTTTCCTATCGAAAGCTTGAAGCAGCTCACATCCAGAAATAACGAGGACCAACCTTATTCCCAGTCTGGAAATCCCTCACCCGATAAATTTCCTCTCAATATTTTCTAAGAGATCATTCAGCAATTCTTTCTCTCTCCCCTTCGCAAATCACAGCTTGCTCTCTCTCTCTCTCTCTCTAAATCAAGGATACTCCCTCTCTGTCACTCTTTCTCTCACTAAATCTAAGGATACTCGAATTTCAGCTTGTGGTCTCTCTCTCTCTCTCTCTCTCTCTCTCTCTCTCTTACACACACACACACACACACCACACACGCACAAACATGAAATCAAATGATACTCGCAAATCAACTTGCGATCTCTCTCTCTCTCTCTCTCTCTCTCTCTCTCTCTCTCTCTCTCATCCTCCGCAATTCAGAGGGTGCTCCAAATAAATAGAACTTATTTTGCTCTTGGTCAGTTACAATTGGAAAACAGATAAATCCCAAATGCTGGGAGAACCAGTGACGCATTCTTGCACCAAAATCACACGCGCACATACACACCCACAGAGAGAGAGAGAGAGAGAGAGAGAGAGAGAGAGAGAGAGAGAGAGAGAGAGAGAGAGAGAGAGAGAGAGAGAGAGAAATGTTCATGCTTCTGTTCTCTTAATTTAGAAACAGAGCAGGATGCCGTTAAACTAGGTATATAAATTATGCAAACTTTGGCGTGGTTGTTCTTTTTCATGATTTATTATTATTATTATTATTATTATTATTATTATTATTATTATTATATTATTATTATTATTATTATTATCAAAGTTGCGTCCCTATTTTGGATAAGCAGCAGGCAACAAGTCCAAGGGCCCAGTAGGGAAAATACCGAAACAGAACAAAAAATACTGAAAAAAAAGAGACAAACCCGTTTAACTAAGAAATGAGATTTATGTTAAACAACAACAACAACATATATAATTTGCAAAAAGTTTGAGCTTCGGAATACACAACTGTTCGACTACGTGACAGCGGGTCATTCCATAATTCGGTCACAGATGGAATAAAACTTCTGGAGAGCTGTGAGTACTGAACTTCACAGTAAACCGGGAACGCTACATTTTAAGGGAGAATCTTACAAAGTAAAAAAATTAACGAAAAACTCTACGGACATTCGAACCCTGGTTTCACTTGCGTAAATTCTATAGCCTTGAAAATCCAAAGCTGCAATTAATTGGAATGGGACTGAAGTGGGCCCTATCACGTTTCCCTTCCACATCCGTCATTATCCTCCCCCTTCCTTGAAAGGGTTCAAGATGCCGATGTTGCCAATGATGCTTCCCTTATTTTTCTAATCTTAATTTTGTTTTTACTTGGTCCTTATTAACTCTGCGACGAGAGCTTGTGTGATCCTGTGCAACCAAAGGCACAGATGAAGGAGAATGACCAAAGGGTAAACACCTCTGCCTTGTAAAAGAGGAAGTGTTACTGAGATGCCCATAACACCTTTGTATTCTGACGAAAGAGGCAACACTTGTTATCATGAGGTCAAAAGGCCAACAGGATATTTTCCCTTTTCGCACCATTCATTTTCAGAATACGG
>NC_061088.1:31130220-31185220 GCF_015104395.2 Macrobrachium nipponense | reverse complement strand
TGTAAGGAGGTCACTGGCACTGAAAAACATGTTAGTAAAATAAGAAATTTTTTTTACTAACAGCTGCACACACTCCCGCCATTATCAAATAACACTATCAAATGGCAACAATTAAAATTCCCAAATCTGAATCTTTTCTAAACTTCATTTTCATTCACATTTAGATTAGCAATTTTATATCTCTCTTATCCTCCACATTCTTCAACATTGATGTCCATTATCACATCAGTCATGCTCATTTCATCATACACGGTATCAGGACTACACGTCCCTGAATCTCCACTTCTGCTCTCCAACTCCTCTAATCTAGCAAAAATCTATTATGTCCTTTCTATTTTCATGACATATCTCAGAAGTTCTCAAAAACCTAACAATGATGAAATCCAGATTAACGTACCAACGACGCCACAAACCAACCAATCACAGGATCGTGTAAATTTACGTTTTTCATCTGTGCCTTCGATTGGTCGATTTGAATGGCTCTGGGGGTGGGGGTCCCACCGGGAAGGGGAGGGTAGAGAAGGGTGCCCTGGATAACGGCTCCTATTCCTATGCTCTTGCAATTGGGCGTAGAGGACTCACGACCACACGCTGCTCAATTGAATGAAATATGAATTGAGAGGCTGACGTCGGAAAATGGAAATACTGATGTATTCTCTAACGCACTTGATCGACAAGGACTAGTCGGTTTTGTCTGTGCAATTCGAACCATAACGCAATTACCGTTTTTCTCTTTTTTTCAGTTTTCTGCCACAACGAAAGCAAATGCCACGGCCGTTTTCATTCCTATGTTTTTCATGAAGTAATGTACTAGACCTTCACTGGATAGGTTCCACCATTAATCGTGCAGCACTAACATGAACTATGCATTGTAAAAACATTAAACGCATGCAAATATACAGAGAGAGAGAGAGAGAGAGAGTAGAGAGAAGAGAAGAGAGAGAGAAGAGAGAGAGAGAGAGAGAATTTGACTGAAAAAATGATCATCAAAGAACGGGTGCAAAACCTAAATGAAAAAAAAATTAAAATAAAACCCTCATAGACCAATGAGGAAGAGAGCGAGAAGAATATGGGAGAAGAAAATAAGTGAGGAAGAGACAGAGCAAGGTGGGTTAGTGAGAATGGAGTGAAGACCGGGAGGGGGGACAGGAGGGGGGGGGGGGTTAAGGGGGAGGAAGAAGATGAGGAAGGGTACAAGCGGTATCAACGCTACTTGTTATGATGCCCTCTTGACCTGATGAAGGATCGACAAAACGATGATGATGGTGATGGTGATGATGATGATGATGATGAGGAGGAGGAGGAGGAGAAGAAGAAGGGGAAGAAAGGGGGGGGGGCAACGACGAAGGAGTTTGCAAACTTCATGTTGTGCGACTTACAACAGGCAACTTGTTGCAAGTTCTAGGAAGGTACTTTTTGCAGGCAAGGGGCATTATAACAAAAATTGTCGTGGCAGTCAAATCAAAAATTGTAGTCGTATATACAGGATCAATAAACAAACTTAAGTAACTGGCAGAATAAAGTATAGACATGCAAACACTATATATACAGCGCCATATGGACGGTAAATATTCATATGTATAATCCATAAATATATACACACGTAGGCAATGACATAATTTCGATAAATACGACATTCTTACACAAACGCAATATATCCTATCATAAATATGCAACAAAATGAATAAAAACAGATGTACATATCACATACAACATACTCGACACATAAAATGCAAGTCGAAGGTAAAACACGTAACAGAAGCGACGTTACGCACGTCTGAATCAGCGAGGGAAGAAATCAAGTCCCCATACATGACAGGGAAGGGAAAGTGAAAGGAACGTTTATAGGGATATAATCACATTCTCTCTCTCTCTCTCTCTCTCTCTCTCGTCTGTCTGTCTGTCTCTTCTCTCGCTCAATCTCTGTCTGTCTGTCTGTCTGTCTGTCTCTCTCTCTCTCAATCTCTGTCTGTCTGTCTGTCTGTCTGTCTCTCTCTCTCTCTCTCTCTCTTTGTCTGTCTGTCTGTTTGTCTATCTCTCTTTCTCTCTCTCACTCTGTCTGTCTTGTCAGTATGTCTCTCTCTCTCTCTCTCTCTCTCTGTCTCTCTCTCTCTCTGTCTCGGGATAAAAATAGTAACTCCATGGGGTGGTTAAGTAGGGCCGTCGGTGTACCTCACACGGCGCACCGTATGCATGACTAAAGTGTGTTTCCGGAGTTCCTTCGACCCGCAGCTACGCCTAATGTTTAGCCTTTTACTTTACCTCCATTCCCGCTTCCAGTTCCTCATCTTGCTGTCCATCCTCTCCATCCATGAATTCTTAGGATATGTGGGGAATACTCTTAATATCATCCTCGGATCCCATTGCTTCATCTCATTATTTAATGGACCTTTTTTTATCGTATCCTACGACCATTCCAACTCCCTATTGTCACTTAATGATTAGGATTTTGCAACTCAATTTCACGAATAATTCATGATTTGTATCTATCACAGAAAATATAAATATACTTATTATAACTTTGTGAATGCAAATTGTGTAGATATGAAGAAATCAAGCGCAAGCACACGCTCACTTCAAAGCAAGCAAGCAAGCAGTGAAGAAATTCTTGTCATGCATAATCGGAGTGAACTTAACTGGTGTAGGAAGATAATGGTGTCAAAATGTCAACCTCCAAAATTAGGAAATGACGACAGCTGTAAATTTAAAATATCTCGTTATATGGATATAAAGCTCGTTATTATTATGTCACTGCCCGTGGCGATTTCTCTATGTCTTTCTCTTGTACATGAAATTTACAGAGTATAAAAAGATAATAGTTGCACGGGTAAAAACAAACTGAAAAAATGAAAATAACTATCAGATTTTCACAGCCAACACGAGTGGGCTATTTCAGTCAGTGAAGTAAAGCAATAACTATACTGGTCATTCTGACATCAGCTCCTGAGTTCATTACTAAAATTGCCCCCTGATCTTAGGAGTATATGGGGACAGTGGCACTGGTCACAACGATATCCGAAAACCGACAGGACGAGTGGAAGAATAAAAACATAATTGGGTACACTTTACATTAACAATCTAGGCAAGGAGATAATTAATATTGATTATTTTCTTTATTTGTCATTTGATATGGTACACTTTGCATTAACAATCTAGGCAAGGAGATAATTAATAATGATTATTTTCTTTATTTGTCATTTGATATGGTACACTTTACATTAAGAGTCTAGGCAAGGAGATAATTAATAATGATTTTTTTACTGTATTTGTCATTTGCTATTTACCGGACAACATTGGCGAATTAGAAAAATCTCAGCCGAGTGACTTACCTAATGCTTTAATAGTAACAAAATTACATTACAACTCAACAGACCTTTTATGAAAAGGAATCAGAGGAATAGCGTACGAATAGTTTTTGGAAGTGTGAAATACATGAATGAATGGAATGAATACGGAAATGTGTTTATTTACAAACACACTTTTATTCATATGTATGAATGTATGTATATTCACAAACAAACACACGCACCATGTATATATATATATATATATATATATATATATATATATATATATATATACACATATATATGTGTGTGTATGTTATGTATGTATATATAATCAAAATGGTTTCTTACATTCTTGACTTCTTACTACGTTTGAATAGGCTTCCCACTGAAAATGTGTCCTAAAATATTTGAAAATCCAACATTTAAAGCAGATCTTTGTGGCTCTACAATACTTGTCTTTGGTGAATGTGACCTATGAACAGATATACCTTAAACAGCTGAATGTTGGATTAACCTTCAAAACTTTTCCCTAGCAGAAGTCTTGTTCAGGTGCACATTGTACTCACATAAACAGACAATGCCATTCGCCTCTATCTTGCACGCTCTATTATGTTTCCTTTATATTTAGACCCTTCCTTTCAAATACCTACATCATTCCATGTCTCCAGAGCTGCCTAAGTATTACTCTCGTCCTCCCTTCTAACACTTCCCAATTTTAAGTTTTTTTTTTCCATAAACCTTTTAACACTTCCGAATCATAATTCTTTCAAATGTTTCCATACTTTTCAAATGTCCAAAATATCTGGTATAACTACAATTCTCGACACTTCAATACCTTTTACTCCATTTATATTATGCAATCAGTTCTCTCATTGGCCTGAAAATTTTCTTTTTCATTCCCATTCCCCATCAGCACTTCACTCTCATATAGGGGAATCTGGCGCTCAACAATTACTTCACATACTTCCCAGGGTTGCCACACACAGTCGAAGTCTCTTCACAGTTTTTTGCCCTTGCCTGTTTTGTGACTCATCTTATCTCTCGTCCTACCACCATCTGTTATGGTTACAAAGAAATGCCAATACGAATCTATTTGTTCAATTCCTCTGCAATCCCTATTAACATTCATTACCCCATCTTTCTAGTTTCCATTTGCCTTCATAACCTAGCACTAGCTGATATTTACTCTCAGCTTTCTAAGCATGCGAAAACTTTGCAACATTTCCACAGGTTTCAGCATTTTCTTGTCTTAATATCTAGTGAGAATCATCTGCAAACAAGAACCACTCCAAATTCCATCAATGAGTTCTTTTATTTTACTGAACCCTGCTCTTAGTACCCATACCTACTGACTTCCTTTGACCTCTCGTATCACTCCACCCATGAAAATACTGAACAACCACGAAGATCACACAACCTTCTCACAGAAGTACCCATTATACATAATATATATAATATATATAAGTGTGCTTACTCAGGTATGTTTGCACAACAGATAAACTTCTCCCCATGAACTTGAATCGTCCTCCGGCTATCACAAAACACACTGAACGAGTCATCACTGCATCATAATATCCTTGCAGAGTCTAAATAATCATCCCGAAGACCTCATATATTCACTAAATCCTCTCTAAGAATGACGGATAAATGTTCATAATGAAAATGTATTCTTATCGTCACAGCCATGAATATTATTTATATACACAAAAGGCCCATAGGCCACACAGCTCACCTGAGCCACCTTGCTGCACTTGCTAGTATAAGTATACACTACATGAGTATGGCTGCGTATTAAAATTGACAATCCACAGCCTTGTGCTTCTCCATAAGTTTTTTAATACATTGGCCCCTCTTGCACCGAACGAATTTGAATCTACACTACATAAAGAAGCATTAACGGAGGTTTGTCTTTTATGGCCACGTAGCTCTAGATGAAAACATTTTTATATCTTAAATTTTCACTATTTCTAAAGGGGCACTGAACCTTGTTTTTGGAAAACTTGAAATAAAGTTAGAACAGTTCTTCTTAAGACTGTTAGAGATTATTATTTATTATCACAGGTGTATTCCTGTGAAAAACTTTGGTTGCTTGCATATTACAGTGACAAATTGTACATTTTCATTTCTGCGAGTTCTTTTATAAATTCTTTTTATTACAAAATCTTATGCGAAATTTGGAACCCTCCTGTGGGCCTATCTGGACCCTGGGGAAATAATTTGAACAGACTTTAGTCTAAGCAACAAAAGGAAGCATTCCACCGAGGTTTGTTATTTATAGTCTAGTAGTTCCAGACAAGGTTCTCAAATGACCTAATTCCATTGCCATTATTTCTTAATCATCAGTTTCGAAGAGAGAGTGAACCTCATTTGAACAAACATGAATACTTTGGCCAAAGGGTGTTTTGTGTCAAATTTACATGAAGCTAAACCACGGGTTCTGAAGAAGTTGAATATGTAGAAACTTTAAGCCAGACATACATACAAACATACTGCGTACAGACACGGCCAACCTTAGAAGAATCTGCATGGTTTCACCACCGATGAGGCCTTCTCCTTCTGATGTATACTTCTGACACTGTTTACCAGATATCTCTCTCTCTCTCTCTCTCTCTCTCTCTCTCTCTCTCTCTGTGCACACCAGATATGATCTACAATAGTCGATTAACCATTAAGTACATAAATTACTCCTTAGGCTAACTGAGACACCCATCCCCCATCCTAGGTCTGTTTACGGGACAAACACTAGCCATTCAGCTATGAACTGGACGCGTTACCACTAGTGCTACAGATAATCCTATATAAAAATTATTCCTTTGTATTACACCTATCTTTAATAACGAGAGAGAGAGAGAGAGAGAGAGAGAGAGAGAGAGAGAGAGAGAGTTCTCAGGAGCCTTACGTATATTTACCCGAATAAAGAATTCCTCACAAACTAAATCGGGAGAGAGAGAACGAGAGAGTATTCGCAGTAAATGACGTGATCCAGGCAACAGGATAACGAGCGTCACCCAGGACAGCCTATTTTCGCCTCACCGAGACCCTTCTTGAACCGTTGCTCAGTCTAATAATATTCCATCGATTTCCACTAAGTCAACTTGACACCCGGCCACCAATTTTACTCACCTACGTCACAAGGCTTTATTTAACACTGTCATAACTTACAGCCTACTTCTTATCTATCTACCTCTCTCTCTCTCTCTAAGCATGTATGTAAATATATCTTTATATTATATATATACACATTCACACATATATGTATATATGTGTATATATATATATATATATATATATATATATATATATATGTATGTATGTATGTATGTAGTATATATATATATATATATATATATATATATATATATATATAAACACACACACACACGCACGCACGCGCACACACAATAAAGACAATCTCTCGGGGAATGTGATTTTGGAACCATATTCATGGTTCGAAAGTAAGCAATGGTCTAGAGTAAACTAGGGACCATTACCATGAATTTCTGAAATATGACTTCACCATCAAAGAAACTTATTAACCTAAATCATACACATCCAGCTATTTACTATATCCCATAAAAATACAGCGTTCATATTAATATTTCATCTACTGATTTAGATAACCACATATTCGATGATCTCGGAAAAATATGACCAACTTTTAAGTTAAGAAATAAAACTGCAAGACAAACACTTGAAGTCATAATAACCTTCGCCCCTCACTCTCTTTTTCTTTCTCTCTCCCTCTCACTCCCATAGGAGCACATAAATGTGTCCATATCCATATGAAAAGGGTCCCGTTTCACAGGGAAAAGAAACTACCACCGAAATATTTACGATGCCGTAAATATCCTCGAATCCAATCTGGTGCGAAAAAGAGGGTTACCTCCATGCTTGTATGAGTATAAGCAAAGGGGAAGAAAAATTGATAAACAAAATATAAAAGCTCTTTTCTTAGAAAAAGCTCCATCAATCTCTGTCTCTCTCTCACTACACGAATAATTAGTGTCTCTCATTGTGAGATCATTGAGTTGTAGGCTAATTTTTCTCTAATATAAGGCACTAAAACTATAAAGTTTGTGAAAACTTGTAAAAGAAATGGGAAGACTTCCCTTTACTTTACAATTTTTCTCTCTAATTCATGGGGTGTTTATGACCCCTCAAGCATCAATATTTGAAAATGACCTTTATGGCCAGACGAAACTACTACACGGAAATTTACGACGTCGTCCACTTCCGTATAATGTATCACGGCGCGGGAAACTTCAAAGATACACTTACGCTTGTTCAAACATTAACAAAGATAATAAAAACGGAAACAAAATGAAAAGGAAGTGACATGATGCTACTTAAAATAATTGTCATAAAACCGCTGAGCTTAAAATCATTCCTTTTGTGATTCATCTCTTCAACTGGTGTCGCGAACCACTGTGATGGTGGAACCGCTTATCAATGTCGAATGAATAAATGGACCAATCAGTGTAGCTCAATCCCTCTTAAATCTGACGTGGGTACGAAGGGGAAAATGGGGATTCCAGTATCGCCGCTCCTTCAGCCCTGAGACTTCACACAAGGCACTGTATTGGTGATAGAAGAAAAAGAAGAAGATGGATAGTAGAAAATGATGAAGGAGAATAAGAACGTTGGCTAAGCAATAGTCATGTCAGCTCTGTTCACTATTAACGTTTAAATTCATTTATACCAATACTGATGCCACCAGTCATAATAAAATAGTTATACACAATCTACTGATCCCGTTCACGTGTTATACTTATTTTTATTTTTTATTTTTAACAATTCACAAAGGCCCGTAACTCCTACATTCCCATGTATGTTAAATTAGGAAGATTCAGAATTTACACAAAAAAGCGTATTAAAATATAAATGTGAAGAAATCCAGAACGTAGGTGGTGTTTGTAGCTACACATTAAAACCAGGAATTACAACCTTCGTTTCATCTTATGCTACAACAAACAACGCCATCAAACATTACGTCTATATCACCTATTCCAAAATCTTTAAATTCTGCTTTATTTCTTCCCCTTTAGGCTTGCTTTATTCTGTTCATGCCCTCATCCACACACACACACCCATACCCACATCCACACCCACACCTACACCCACCCACACATATACACACACGCACAGCACACAAAGGGAGCGCCAGCCCTGAAAGCAAAGTAAAAATCTTTTCAACTAAGCCAAATTCTAAAAGTCTTTTGTCCTCTCCATGATACGGGACAGACGCAAAAAGGAAAAGGCGAGGAGAACATGGGAGAGGGAGGGAGGAAGGAGGAGGAGGAGGAGGAGGAGGTAGGAAGGGAGGAGGAGGAGGAGAAGAAGGGGAGGTAAGAATGGGATAAGGGGAGGGACAAAACGGGACTGGCGCAAAAAGGAAAACACAGGGACAAGGAGAATGAAAGGACGAGGTGGGGGGATTAAGGGGGGGGAGGGGACAGAGAGGAAGGGGGAAACAAGATTTTAAAAAAATAAAAAGTCTTTGTAATAAGAGATGTTCCTTTATTCTGAATAGACAGCCATTTCGTATCTGTTCTTTTTCATTTCGAATAAAGTCCCATAGAGTTCCGTTTTCAGTAGCAAAAATGCCTCAGACAATGGTAGTGACATTAGGCGAAAACAAACCTAATTAAAAATGAAAAACGTAGCTAACGAAAAAAAAAACCTAATTCAATTTGTTTTTTAGTTGTATATAAATACTAAGACTTGATTTACGTCACTTACTGTACAAAATTACAAAACCAAGTTCAAAATGAAAAATAAAAGCTTTAATACAACATAGTACTACATAGGTTTAACATGAAAGTCTACGATTAGGCCGTATAAAGAAATGTAAATTATAAAATAGAATCTTTTTGAGAACGCATTCCGTTTCCTCTTGGTGTCTGGGATACTAAAAATTCAACCTTACTGTCTCGTGAGTCTTCGTAGGAATGGATGAACGTCTGCAATCGACCCTCAATGGTCACAAGGTGCGCAGAACTTGTGATTATCCCTATCGCCTATCACGTCATTTATCATTATAATTACAAAGTAGTCCAATGAGGTCACTGAATCACACAGATTCTCATCGGGTTCGTAAAAAATAATTAGCTGGACATCCTGCACAAAGAAATGTAACGAGAGAGAGAGAGAGAGAGAGAGAGAGAGAGAGAGAGAGAGAGAGAGAGAGAGAGAGACTGCTACGACGAGAATCTCTTGCAGTTCGACAATCATCACACTGAAATCTGTTTTCGCATACAAAAATAATA
Source organism: Macrobrachium nipponense (assembly GCF_015104395.2). NCBI lineage: Eukaryota > Metazoa > Arthropoda > Malacostraca > Decapoda > Palaemonidae > Macrobrachium > Macrobrachium nipponense. The sequence goes on along the minus strand of NC_061088.1, from coordinate 31,175,664 downwards.
ATAATTAGGAACATAGTAGAATATAGGTTAATTCGTTTACTTGAATGGATACATACTCTAGAAACCATACTAACTTTCAGTAAAAATCCTATGTTCGCTCAAAAATATTAACATACAAACTTTTGGAATGATGGAAGTCTCTTGACCTAGTTGCTATAGGACTCAAACCCAGTTTTTGCACAAACACACACACACACACACACAAAATTGTTATATCTGCCTAACCGATGTTATTTTTTCTTTTAATACAATTTTTAATTATGTCTCATTTATTCTGGAATATTCACTCCACCGTCCTGTTTGTTCTCACTGTTCCAGTTTTTGAAGCTGTACGAAATGTTCTGGCGTATTTAATCTCCAAGTTCGAAAAATAATACGCATGAGGATACCAAGAACTATAGTAATATCTCTTCCCATAAATGCATAGTTTTCATAATAATGCTCTAAATCGCACCCAACTCCCAAGTTATCCTCCCTGAATACTTCAAAGTGTTTAAGGGAATAAAGGTAATAAAACAAATAAAAAAACATGATTTGACGTAAAACTGACAATAAAAAAAATCAACAAGACAAAATGATGTCTTGATTACGATGCGAGAGCTCCTCAACGTCATTATACGTCCTTTGCAGAAAGAAACAAAAACAGGATGGAGAAATTACAAAGAAAATTTCCTGAGCGTGAAATAAAATATAGGAAGAATTCTCCAAAAATGTTCATGAGCTAATTAAGAACAATTCATTTACAGTGTTTATGGAGAAGACTTATAAGAGAAATCTATCAAAGCACATATAGACTCGGTTAAAAAAAATAATTAACAGTGGATATGGATTGAGTATAAGAAAAAAATAACTGTTGGAATACATACAAACTCAATTCGTAAGTACCTTTGTATTGATTAATGAAATCTATTAAAACATAAAGTTGAAACGTTTATATATATATATATATATATATATATATATATATATATATATATATGTGTGTGTGTGTGTGTGTGTGTGTATGTATGTATGTGTATATATATGTGTATATATATATAATATATATATATATATATATATATATATATATATATATATATATATCTACATGGCACATCTCGTCCATTTCAAAAACTATCACACTGATGCCTCTATTTTTCTCACACAATAGTCAAAATCATAATTAGCGCATATTTGAGAATATCGGATAACTCATTTACTTTTTATAGATATTTACCTTACACATCCTATCATACTTCAGAAGAAATCCTAAATTTACTAAAACTATAAATAACTGAACGTTTGGTCAGATGGAAATTTTATAACCTAACTGTGCTAGAACTCAACTCTAAGTTGTGCAAAAAAAAAATATCTCGTTATATTTGATAGACCGAAATAATTTCTCATTTAAATACCATTATTACTGAAGTAAGACCAACAACCAATGTGCCAGCCTCTACCGTGCCACGACGTTCCCAGAGATTTCCTAATAGACCATCGAGCAATTCTGGAATTACCTGAAAGAATAACAAGTAGTTTTTCCAATTTCCAAACATGTTCTCCTAAATGTATTATTATTTCTATGTTTATTCAGGATGAAGGGCCCAACGGATCAAGTTGGGGAAAGCTACCTGTATTTGGCAATATAAACACATGTATACTACTGTGGACTTTACTTTTCCATTTAAAGATCACGAGAAAGTGACGATACCAAATACTATTACTATTATTATCATCATCATTTATTTTAGAACATATACTCCACCGTCGCGTTCTCACTTTGGTCTAATTTTAGGAGCTCTAAGAAATGTTCTAGTATATTTAAGCTCGGATTCGGAAAATAACATGAATTAGAATAACAAGAACTATCATTTAACTCCACACAAACATGTAGTTCGAATTATATTGCTCATAATCTAATTCAATTCTAGCGTTATCCTCTTCCTAGTATTCCAGAAGGTTTAAAGGGAAAAAAGCACACAAAGTACTGCAACTGCTTTAAGGCTGACCTAAGAAAACTCAACAAGGCAAAATGATGAGTAAATTACGATTGGAGAGCCCCTCGACATCATCACACAGTCATCCCTTGCGCAAAAAAAAAGGGCGAGTAAATTACGAAATAAATTTTCTAAACGTGAAATAAATTAAACGGATAATGCTTTAATGCTTTAAGAATGTTCATAAGGTGATTAGAAAAATTCCTTTACAATGTTTAAGGAAAGCACTTGTAAGAGAAATCTTTTAAGACGCTTAGACTGAATTTCAAAAATTTACTGACAATGTACTACATGGATTGACCCAGAGGAAATACATCTGCTAAAATACATTCAACTGCACTATAAGTTCCATATTTTATTGTAACAGAGTAAGGAAATTTAATAAGAAGGGTTTAGACTGAGTTAAAGCTTTCTTTAATATAACAATGGTTGGAAACTAAGAGATTCAAGTGCTTTCAATACTTTCCTGGAAAGAGAGGAACAATACCAAACATTTTTAAAGGAAATGCTGGATCTGTTTCGAATGAGAGCTACTTGCAACACGAGATTATGAGAATTCCTCCTCCTAGAATAGGCTGAGAGAGAGAGAGAGAGAGAGAGAGAGAGAGAGAGAGAGAGAGAGAGAGAATTCGTCAAGTGACTGGTCATTCAACAGAGAGAGAGAGAGAGAGAGAGAGAGAGAGAGAGAGAGAGAGAGAGAGAGAGCAAATTCGTTGAGTGACTGGTCATTCAACAGAATGAGAGAGAGAGAGAGAGAGAGAGAGAGAGAGAGAGAGAAATTCGTTAAGTGACTGGTCGTTCAACAGAATGAGAAAAGAGAGAGAGAGAGAGAGAGAGAGAGAGTGCCAATTCGTTAAGTAACTGGTCATTCGACACAATGAGAGAGAGAGAGAGAGAGAGAGAGAGAGAGAGAGAGCAAATTTGTTAAGAAAGAAATAAATATTCCACATTTCGGCTGCTCCTATTTTTCTCTGGAAGCCGAAGTTCAGAAAAGTCGACCAGGAAATTTCTGGGGCAAAAAATACCACTGGAATGAACACGACGACATCACACTTCTCTCTAATGAAATAAACAAGGAGCAAAGGCCGACTCTCTCTCTCTCTCTCTCTCTCGTTCTCTCTCTCTCTCTCTCTCTCTATATATATATATATATATATATATATATATATATATATATATATATATATGAATGACGTCAGTTACAAGTGGTGCGATATACAAATATACGAAACAGACAAACAGACACGCACACATGTATGTGTCTACATACAAACATACATACATACATACATACATACATACATATATATATATATATATATATATATTATATATATATATATATATTATGCATAGATAAGTGGAGAAATGTAGAAGTGGTAAAAAGAACAGAGAAAAAGAAATATGGATTAGAATACTAGTATCAAAATGGTTGCCATGTGGGGAGAAAATACGAGTGCATAGTTGGTAGAAAGCTACAAACTACCAACAGCAAAATATCCGAACTGCTGGGTTGATAGAAGTGGCTTTGCAGTTTAATTTTGCAGAACGCGAGAGAGTTCTTTCAAGACAGTTAAATAGCAATGTTTAGTGATGTTAGGCGGCGAGGGGAGGGGGTGAGTGGGGGGAAGAGGAGATATATATATAGAGAGAGAGAGGAGATTTCAACGTCTTGTTCTCTGTATCAGCAACGACTTTGCTAACTGGTGGTTCACCCTCAATTGAACTTTAAAAAGTATGAACGTTATCGTGACCCGTGTCTTGTTCTTTTACTGGAACCAGATATGTCAACTGAAAAGGCCTTGTGAATACAACAATACGACCATAAATATATATATATATATATATATATATATATATATATATATATATATATATAGATATATATACACATATATATATATGTATGTTTGATCTTAAATCATGAAGATATAAAAAAAACGTGATGATTATACGAAAAAAGTTACAGCCACGAAAGAAAATTGAAACGCTGGAGTTGCCAAGTACTTTCGTCCTATTACCAAGACATGTTCACATGTCTGGGTAACAAGACGAAAATACTTAGCATCTCCAGGTTTCAATTTTCCAGTTTTCGTTCGTGGCTGTAAATTTGTTCATATATATATGTGTATATTTATAAATATATAATATATATATATAAATTGTTATCAATATATAATGTAAAGTTGAATTTATCTTCCAACGTTTTAGAAGTATGAAATACTGAAATTATAACTAGAAGGGAGCATTATAATTGTTGTTGTCAATCTGCGATTTGTTCATTTATTTCCCATCACTCGTGGATCTAGTTTCGTCATGACTGTAGAGAAAAATATACGTAATTATTAAAAATACGGTCTTGTTTCACTCACCAAACGACTACCTTCTAATATCGGAGCCTTCAACAGAACTAAGGCATACGAATGCTAAATATCAGACGTGAAGGACGATTGTTTGGAAAAGAGAGAGAGAGAGGGAGAGAACACTGCATAATTGCAGAAGCAATTCTGGAAATTTTACACACAAATATCGTCTTTGTGATCGTATACAATTTCACATATAAATATAATCTTTTTAATTGTATTACTTTTCTTATATATATATATATATATATATATAGATATATATATATATATATATATATGAATAACTTGATCACGAAGTATATAAAACGTGATGCTATGTATAAATCAAAGGTTTTTTGCCGCGAAGGAAAAAATGAAAAAGCGGGATAGCCAAGTACTTTCGGTCCTGTTCGGACCCTTTACTGAGGCAAAGGGTCCGAACAGGACCGAAAGTACTCAGCTATCTCGCTTTATCATTTTTTCCTTCGTGGCAAAAAACCTTTATATATATATATATATATATATATATATATATATATATATATATATATATATCATGTAATTTTCTATAATAGTAATTTTGATCAAGGACACCAAAACTAAGTTCTGTAAAACGGTTACTTTTTAGTTTAAATGACCGATAAGCAAACTACTACACACATTCATTAATAACCAAACAATCTGACACACACAAATCACATAACAGGGAAAACAAAACTTCTTTCAACCACTTCTGCGTGACAAAAGGATCACTTCGGATCTTCTGCTCCCACCTCATGGTGTTATTGTGTTTCGGATTTCCCGTCGCCCTATCTCCGATGTTGTGGATGTTATTCAAGGTCAACGTTCGCGGAATACCAAGAATATGAGAATGCGCGGCAACGACGTATATTAAGCGCTCTGCGTCATTTCAGTGACGCTGATGATAATGATTAAAAAAAAACAAAAAAAAAAAAAAACATCCAAAACTTATTCATAAAAAGAAATTAAGACCGTACCAAAAAAAAAAAAATGCAACCGTAAGCTATGCAACAATTAAAAAAGGAAAAACAAAGAACAACGACATCGACCAAACTAAGCTTAAACTTAGATTATCTTCACGGAGAACCACATATCTCGGGAAACGCTACAAAATATAACAACAATGTATAGAGGTCAGTGCCAGATACCAGCTCAAACAAGAACAAAAAGAGAAATCAAAGACTGAGGAGGTCAATGCCTGGTCTTCGCAACAGCAACAAACCCAAAACAGCTCGAGAGAAAGCACTTCAAAGGCAGAGTTAAAAGATCATGAAAGAGGGGAGACTTCGAGACGGAATGACAAGACTCATTTTAGAATCATAGAGACAGGCACGAGGGAATTTACTTAGGAGTTACCCAGAGAGAGAGGAGAGAGAGAGAGAGAGAGAGAGAGAGAGAGAGCTGACCAAAGTATGTCCGCTTAAACCTCAATGAACAACGAGAACTCGGGGGTCTCACTGAACCAGTGCCAAAGCTTGGGGTCTATTTCAGTACTGTCGTCAAGTTCAACCCAATGAGATAAGTCTCAGAGATGGGTAATAAAAATAGAAAGGTGGGGGGAGGGGGATGTGGGTGTGTAGGGGAATAGCAAGGGATAATACTAATGGGAAGAAGGAAGGAAGATGTTGGACGGAAAAGAAAACAACACACAAGGTGTGACAGAGTGATTGGCTTTGTTCTCACACATGAGAGAGAGAGAGAGAGAGAGAGAGAGAGAGAGAGAGAGAGAGAGAGAGAGGCACATCACATCCTCCCACCGAGAAAAAAAAAAACTTTGCAACAACGAACTGAAATATTTCCGCAACAGATGCTACACCTTAGCAAAGTTTACATTCTTCGGAAACAGATGGCAGATCATACGAACCCAGGTAAAAAAAAAATCTGTTTAGTATCCTTCCTTTTATTTTTTACTATTTATCTATTTTATTTATTTTTCTTTGTTAGAGGACAAACATCATGTCCTTGATATAAATTACTGGGGAAATTAAAAAAATTACGCGTCAAGAAAAATAATAAACAGAAAAGGTATACGATTACAAAGGCAACTATACCAGGATTAAAAATATATGCCAAGGAAAGCGCAATACTTAAAATTTTAAGTAAATACATTCATAAGGAAATCTGAAACATTAACAAAGTTTTATCAAACAAAATGAAAAAAAAGGAGAAAAATTATGCAAATGCCCAGATTCACTTGGAATATTTAAGAATAGCAAAAGACATTGAATAATTCATAGAACCACAGCGCTTATTTGAAATAAAGTTGGGAACCTGGCTCTAAGTTATCCCTCTAGAAGAACACACACATTTAATCAAACTGCACTGACAATATTACTATTGGGAATAGAGAAATTTATCTACTTATAGCATGCATAAAATAACTGTAAAAAGAGTCAGACCGCTCTTTTCCTGATAAAACGTCAAAAACCTGAAGGTCAACCATACTAACCCTTCCCCACAGCATTCATTTCCAGGATGTGGAATTCTCAAACCTCCCATGAACTCCCTTGCAGCACCTGACCTAACTTTTTGAGAAGAAAATCTATCATTACTTTAGATGATTCGACCACAGCTCTTACATTGTTCGTGTCTGTCTCCTTAAGATAAAAAAAATATACTTTATTTCTTTGTACGGACAACTTGACCTTTTCTCTCTTTGTCTCACTTTTTTTAAATGTATGTTTTTTTACTTTGCTTGTACAGTGTTCACAATAGCATTCCTTCAGACTAGGCACAGGATTAAAATAGCTTCTTCATTATCAGTACAGCATCTACACCACCCTTCATTGCTCTAGGCTCCTAGGAGTCTCCATATTACTGCCCGCAAGCACGCCACAAAAGTTTACTCCGGCACTCAGCAACTTGAAATATCTATAAACAAAACTACTCCCCCTGATTTTTCTTTCCAGCAAAGCGTCAGACAAAGGACACGTGCAGTTCTTAACCGCAGCTTTCCATCATTACCATTAATTTTGCTCAAAACTCCCCGATTTGTTGGTTCCGAAAAAACCACAAATCCCAGAATTGTATAGAGCGTTAAGGACTGAATTAACTTTTTTTTTCTGCCTCTACGAATGGCTCAGGTTTATTCTGCGGTTTTTTGCTCTGGTTCACTGAAGTCCTTTCTTGGGGAGTGTTTTTCTTGAAGTGTGCCACATTTTTCGAAATCTCATTTCAGGTAAACAAAAGTTCCATATTACAATTATGCATTCAATTAAAATGTATTTGTTAGTTGAAATAGCCTTTGTTCTTTGATCGGCAAAAATGTGTAAAATACACGATATAGCCCTCGTACGGAAAAAGTTTAAAAATATCTGCTTTAGATCATGACAGCTTATGCCATCATGTCGGACCCAGGTGCATATAAGACAGCCAGTACTGTCGGTGAAATGCCTCGGAGAGAAGATTAGTACGGTAAAAGTTGAAACTTGGGGGATGTGTTGTTAGAGGCGATGCATCACAGCCAAGCACTAGTAGCCAAATGGCATTACAATGACGCCTCACTGGCCTTCGTGTCAAAACTTCTAAAATATATTAGATTTTTATGTAACCACTCACTGTCCTTACAATCACACCTTGTCGTTCAACAGCACCCATCATTGTTATTGCCTATATCCAGGAGACCTGAATCAGACACCCACTTGTTTTGGTGTTGATGCCAGCAAATCACCTCTTCAGTAAACAGCTAATGTTCTCAAGTTCGACTACATATTCCTTGGGTTCAGGAAAACAATGTTCTCAGCAAACACTTTAATCCTCCTAAGAGACCACTACTATGCACGATGAGAGCACGCACGCGTAAATTAACTTTAAAAGAAAAGGTTAAGAATCCTCAAGACACTAAACCAGGTTAAAGCCCCACTGCAACACACAAAGATACATTCGCCGCTTCTGAGGCAAGACTTCGCTATCTTGATAGGGAACAACAATGGAGGTTACAGATAACTGTAATTGTACCTTACAAAGCTAAGTCCCTATATACTCTTTCTCAATCACCATTTACTCATTTAGGAAAACTATTTAATTTCAGGAACAGAATAGAACCACCTACAAAGAAAAGAAAAACCAGTAAATGAGAGGAAAAGCACGAATAATGTCTCTTACAAACGGATCCATTCATTGTTGCTGATTTTTTTTAACATTAACTAATATTCCTTAGTTTCATGCAGCCGTCATGCAACAATTTCGAGAAAAGAAAGGAGAGGCCAAAAGAATATAACTCATCTAAACAGTAGTACAAGCGATATAAAGCAGTCTCAATACACAACGTAAACTGCAATCACCGTTTGTATCACGTCAGGCACCAGTAAACTGTCTCCTGTCATTCCTTTTCTTACGTTGCTCTCCCAAGATCCTACCGTGATCAAACAGGCCGCAATCATGTTTCCTCTCAGGACTCTATCTTTCCTCTCGTCCCGGTTGAGATACAGGAAATAGGTTGCCGACGCCACCCGTTCTCTAAAGATAAACAAAACCAAGTTTTGCAATGATTCCCTCTTCCGCCCAATTTTGAAACTTTCTTCGTGGCTCCATTTTCCAACGCTCACACAACTCTCCGTCCTTCAGGCGCTAGTCTTTAGCTTCCCTTATTAACTACATATATATATATATATATATATACATATAGTATATATATATATATATATATATATATTTGTTGTAACAAACCAGTAGTTTTGTAGCAAAAACATCGAACACCACACACACACACACACACACACACACAAAAACACACACACACACATATATATATATATATATATATATATATATATATATATATATATATATATATACATATATATATATATACATATATACATATATATATATATATATATATATAGTATATATATATATACCGTATATATATATACATATATAATATTGTGAAATCTTCGGTTCGACACTATTTTTTGTTTTCTTTGAAGGTCGAAAGAAATAACCTTCCTTATTTCATCCTCCGCCACTAAAAAAATAAATAAATAAATAAAAAGTGCCCGGGCACGCAATTCCACAAACGCGCGCACACAATCACCAACGGCGAAAATGTAACAAAGAATACGAAGATATGTAGATGTTGCCTTAAACCGAAAGCTTTGTGGACAGTATGGCTTTTATCGTTTTTATTATTATTTTTTTTTTAGAGCGGGAGATGCCATGAATATGGTGATCGACAGAAAAATAAACAACAAATATGGTATTAAATATTTAAACTACTGTCCCTATAATAATAATAATAACAACTACAATAATAATAATTGTAAATGCTATAGAGTAATTAATGTCATCATGAAACATTATAAAAAAAAAGGCAACAACTAACAAAATATCATAACACACACGAAAGATGAAAATTTTTTCAAGATAATGCAGAAATAGCATCAAAACTCACCCACTCAACACAAGTCCAATTACCACGGATAATGATTTAAGACAGTTCTGGTGGCGAACGCGCGCCTGCGCACACCCACACAAGCAGGAACACCGGATACAATAATTGATCCATAATTGATTCAACTATCACGGAAAACGAAAGTGGATTTTCCGTTCCAAAATTCATAATTTTTTCTTTCATTAAGTTTAATTTTTGATTCCGCAAGTTTTAGTTTATCTAATTTTTAAAAAATCGAGTTTTCTGTCCTATGGTGGCCTGAGCCACGGCCCATAAAACTCTTAGGCACGACCCATGAAACTCACCCACGGTCCAGTGGAGGCCTCTGTTATTGGTATCTATACAGCTGCCAAAAGTACGATTATGGTCAACTTTAGCCTAAAAAAAAAAAAAAAAAAAAAAACAGGGCTAGAGGGCTGCAATTTGTTACTTTGATGGCTGGAGGGTGGATGATCAACATACCAATTCGCAGCCCTTTAGAATCTGTAATTTTTAAGATCTGAGAGCGGACGGACAGACATAGCCGGCGCAATAGTTTTCTTTTACAAAACAATAAAGATCAGAAGTTCTTTAGGAATTGTATCAGACAAGTACCAATGATAAGGTGGAATAATTAACAAGTAAAAATGGCGCCGAAAATCTCTACAGAGTATTAAGGCCACCGAAAATAGATCTATCTTTTGGTGGTCTCGGTATAATGCTGTATGAGCCGTGGCCCATGAAGCTTGAATCAAGGCTCGGAGGTGGCTTGTCTTATGTCGTTGCCAAACGCACGAGTATGGCTAAATTTAACGTTAACTAAAATAAAACTACTGACGCTAGAGGGCTGTAATTTGGTATGTTCGATAATTGGAAGGTGGATGATCAACAGAACAATTTGTAGCCCTCTAGCCTCGATAGTATCTAAGATCTGAGGGCGGAAAGAAAAAGTAAGGACGGACAGACAAAGCCATCTCAATTGTTTCCTTTTCCAGGAAACTAAAAATTACACTTGCTGAATAAACTCGTCAAAACACAAAGAAAAAAAAGACAAAAACAAAGGTTTGTGGCTACTGGCGCAGAAGCTTACAAAATCCTTCGTCTGCTCTGCCACTGCTACTGCTTCCCCAGCTCCCTCCAACGAGGAAAAAAATCCAATATATATATAAATAAACAACGCTGTAGTACCTCGTTTCGGAGACATTTTGAGGGAAAAAACGTTAAAGGGCAACTGTTACGTCCTGTTTTCTTCTTCGCTTTCTTTTCCACTCCGCTTCTTCCTGATCCATAACGTTCTTCTGTGTTAAGTCTCTCTCTATAATTTATTTTAATTTTCCATTTCCACCTCCTCCACAATTCGCTTTTCTTATCGCGTTCAAACCGGCATCTTCTGCTCTCTCTCTCTCTCTCTCTCTCTCTCTCTCTCTCTCTCTCTCAATTTATACAGCTCTCCCCTTACCAAACCACAGTAACCTAAGGCCCCTATTCGAATCTTATATCAACGACAAATTGTCTTCTTTAATGAACTCTTCTTGAACTTCTATTAGTTGATTTTTTTTTTTAACACCCATAACTTTTCAAAACAAGTTCTAGGAATACACGTGCGATCTTATACAAGACAGGGCTGTCAGTCTGTCACACCACACACACACACACACACACACACACACACACACACACACACACATACTCTCAGCAGTAAAAACCTTGTTCGTTAAATTGTAGTTCAGTTCAGAAGACGTCACAGATGAGCGAGAAAACGGTCCGTCGACTAGAAAAAGTAAACAGGAAAACATCTTGAATTATTTTTCCTTATTCCTGAGAAGCTTTACTGAAGAGAGAGAGAAGTGTAGACTATTTCAAAGTCTTGAGAAAAAGATAGTATCTGCGAACAATGACATCAATTTTAATATAAATTTGCTTAAGATACAAAATATACCCATGTATATATATATATATATATATATATATATATATATATATATATATATATATATATATAAAATTTACCTACAATGGCTCTTAACCTCTAGATTTCCTCAAACTATTTTATGGATACGTCCATCACTACGAGCCTTGAACCCAAATAAAGAAGCAAATAAAGAAAGGCAAACTCCTGAACGATGAATATCACTCGATTCTCACTCATAAATACATATACATGTCCAATTCAGGTATGATCTGCGAGAGGAGGAGTGTTTATTGCTTTTAGACAGGAAAAGAAGAAAGTCTATCTATCCATCTATCTATCTTCATTATATATATATATATATATATATTATATATATATATATATATATATATATATATATATATATCCTATATATATATATATATATAGGATTATAACATATATAATTTATATAATAGTATGACCCCAATTTTACAATTACCTTTTATATCATCTCAAATATAAAGCGACGAACATCCAATGGATCCTTTATGTCAATAGTCCTTTGCAAGACCTCTCTGCCCCAGAGCCAGCCTGTGCCATAATAAAGAATATTATTATACTTCGCAATCTGGCAGTGAAGTTACTATACTCTGTTTTTTTTTCATTCCATCCGTCTATGGTGTTTGCGCATGGCAACACTGCGTCCCGGGCTTTATATAATATCCTATTTCGAATATTAACGGTGTAATTCGCATAAAGTAAATTATTAAAACACTTTCCAGTTGCAAATGTACACCCAGATATCCTTTTATTTACCTAAAATTTAGACATAACGTAACTACTTAAGCACGGGACGCAGTGTTCCCATGCGCGACCACCACAGGCGGATGGACAGTTGGAATAAAACAGAGTATAATCATGTTATGATAAAAAGTAAAACAAAGTCAAAATAGCGATAAAAAAGCAGTTTGAAAATCATTGAAAATGATGCAACGAAAGGTCACAATAACTGACTTAATGGATGGATTTTGATGATGAGTCAATGTGCAACAAATGAACCTAAGAGTCAATGTAGATTTCACTAAACATTGGATATAACTTACATGCAGGGGCTTTAGAATGGAAATCAAAATATTTCCATCAGGACACTACAGTACTAAATGTATATCAGGGTATCGCTATTATAATAATCAATATATATATAATATATAATATTATATATATATATATATATATATTATATATATTAATGCATTAAAGTGTGTCAATAAGATTGCACATAATATTCCTATACTTTTAAGTATTTGGCTACAATTAACCTATTAATAAAGAATTCACAACAACTGAAAAATATAATTTAAACCCAAAGGATGATTTCGTAAATATTCAAATATATATATATATATATATATATATATATATATATATATATATATATATATACATACATATATATATATCATCTATATATATATATAATATATATATATATATATATATATATATATATATATATATATATATATATATATATATATATATATATATATATATATATTCATGTAGCCATCTCGACCAACCTCCTGAGAGCATAACCTGATGCTGCATAGCTAAGTAAAAACAATAACGAAATCACAACCTTTATTCTTCTTTGTGTTGGAAAACTCATATTACAGAATCCTTTAACCCAAATGGCTCAATGTACCGTTTAAAATTCTTGTTGTGTTGGTTAGATTCTAATCTACTTAAGCTTCATCGCTGGGGCCTTTAATTTTGTCTTCGAGTTTAGTGAATTTAAGTCGCTTCATGTCTCCCTTCCATCCAACCCCGCTCCTCTCTCTCTCTCTCTCTCTCTCTCTCTCTCTCTCTCTCTCTCTCTCTCTCTCTCTCTCTCTTCCATAATGTAGTTTCTCCGGCTGCCTTCTGTAAGTATCATTTTGGTTCATGATTCGGAAGGGTGGCGGCTTCAGGTTGTTTTTACGCCAGATTTTCTCTGGAGAACCGGGCTATCTTTGGTGGTAAACCTTAGATCTCTTTTGATTCTGATTTTATACTCTTGAATATTATATCCTATGGCTATATTCATGAATTTAGTGACGTAAAAGGGGTTGTGCCCCATGGAAAAAAAAAACTTGCAACACTCATACTTTAGCTCCAGAATCGTGAGTAATACCACAATATTTGTCGTCTCATCTAACTAAACGAAGCCTTATCATCAATGTGTTGTTGAACGCTCCCACACACAAAACTCCATTTCCCCAAATACGAAAATAATTTCGTGCTTCTTAGACATCGGGCCCTTCCTTTCCATTGCCTATTGCACGTAATCTATCCAAACGCAATCTATCCAAACATTTCTTGGTTTCCTCTTTCTTCCTCCAGACACCTCCGAATTACCCATTTTTTCCACCAAGCTACTGTCCTCCATTCGTTCCACACAACACGAGAAAAGGACTTCGCATCCACATGTATATACTAGTGACTACTCAAAATGACGTTCTCAAAACTGTCTTCAATAAAAAGAAGTTATATGAAAAAGATAATGCTTTGAAAACTCTCTGTACTAGGCTTTACATCTTATGCAACAATTAATACAAAATCATGGTAATATATAGTAATACGTTAATATAAATATAAATATATATAAACATATACATATAAACACACCAGAACACACACACACATATATATTAGCGATTGTCGTTTTGGAGCTTTTCCTCTGTTCCGGGATAAAATTAGTCCCAATCCCGGGATCCCGGCAATTCCCGGGATTTTAAATTATATAAAATTGCAGGTTATACCTACTTTACCTTCCAGGTTTTTGATGTGTTTAACATTACTAGATATGCAGAAATATTAATGAAGACTGACTGTCTTAATAATTCCACCTAATGTTTAATTCCAGCATACACTTAGTTTTTCAACACGTTATTTGGCATTTGCCTAAAATCTACATTGACAATCTATGCATAAAAATCAATCGATATGTATGCATATGTACGTGATTATATATATATATACAATATATGTTTGTATATATATATACATGTGTACGTATATGTATACACATACACGCATATATATATATATTATATATATAAATCATATTATATATATGGGACTGCTTCGCGTGATTACCGTCCCAAATATACAAAATAAAGCATTAGGTAAACACTAAACAGTAATAGTACGTTTCCACATGATAAAAAAAAAGGAATATGTCCATCTTGAAAAATCTGCAAACTTGCACATGATTATTTTATATCCCTGTCCTCTATAGATTTAGCTACTCCGATAAACTTGTAACTATGGAATAGACGCTTTATCTTCCATCCACGGATTTATTTGACTGGCATTATCTGGCAAAAGTGTTGCAACTTGCAATTTTGCAACTAGCAAGACGCTGTTGATGTGAAAATACAATTCACTGAAAATATAAAGTATTTTATATAAATATCAAAACAGTGACATAATCTAGACATCTATCATTATCATCATACAGATAATGATAGAAATTGCCAGTATGTACAGTATATATAAATATAAACAGAACAACAAGTCCACAATTATCCTGCAATCAAATTTGTTCCTATTTTTGTACTTAATTTTATCCCGTGATTTCTCGGGATGCGCTAAAATATCCCGGGATTATCAAACCTTGAAAACTGTCCAGGTGGGGGGGGCAAACCCTAATATATATATATATATATATATATATATATATATATATATATATATATATATACATACACACACACACACACACAAACATATAAATAACGGTATTAGAATGTGTTTAGTCCTTTAATCAAATGAATATTAATGCAGGAATTTATGTACAGATGAGTGAGACAGACAGACAGACAGACAGAGAGAACGTGCATCCTGTGTACTCGGAACTAAAGCCCAAACAAATAACTCAGAGAATTCCTCGAAACAAAACAATACAAAACGCCAGAAGGCTAACAACAACTGGCCCAATATTGTGTGCTCTTTAGAACAACCTCCAGGGACAATATTTCCAAAGAAACAGAAGTAACCAAATATAAAAAAAATAAGTCACTGGAACCGATACCTTCCAGAATGTAAAAATAAAAAAAAAAAAAATAAATAAATATGAAAAAATTCATTGGCAATAGCGCCTCCGGAAAAATATAAAAGGGGAGAAAAAATGTATTGGTGTCACCTCCTCCGTAAAATACTCGTAAATAAATAAAAAAAAGATCTAAATCTCCTGGAACCAGAAAAGCGTTTCAAAGCTAACCCACTGTGAGGAGACAAAAGAAGTCTTAGGCCGTAGTGCGAAAAACCGCTTTCGAGCTAAATGATCGTAGGATGGGATGACGTAACCGAGCTTTGATTGTGAGAGAGAGAGAGAGAGAGAGAGAGAGAGAGAGAGAGACGAGAAGAGGGAGAGGGAGAGAGGAGAGAGAGAGAGAGAGAGAGAAAAGTTCCGTGAACATCATGAATTCTCTGCATGAAACATAATTTTGAGTAATTGCTTGTTTTCAGTCGGATAAACACAGACATCAAAACAAAATAAAATGTAATGCCATGCCTTTACTTTTGCGCTACACAAACAATATCTATCTATCAATCTATCTGTATTATATATTGTACGTATGTATGTTTGCATGTATATATATATATGTATGTACGCATGTATGTATGTATGTATATATGATATATATATATATATATATATATATATATATATATATATATATATATATATATATATCAAACACTCATATTCATCGGATGATCATTAATGAAAGTGAAATTATCCAGAAAATATAAATTCTGCCATATAATTTCAACTAATATTTAAGCGAAATATAAAGCACTTTCCTCATTAATACTATTCGAATGAGCATTTAAATTTTAGCTACTGCTTACTTGTATGAGAAAGAAATTTGTCCTGTGAGAATGTTTATAAAAAAATACAATGATTAATAAGAAAATATTCAGTAAAATTTCAATTGCTGCCTTTCCTGTTATTTTTGCATTGTATTGAAGTAAACTGTTTTTGAGAATATGTATGCAATCCATACTTTACCCTCGGCCACAAAAGAAAAGGGTAACCCACGTCCACTGAAGCTCCAAGGAATATTTATGAAGTCGTTTCGAGTGATTCATTGAAACTTCCAGCGATACATCCCGTGACATTTCCAGCATCGCCAAATAACTTCATTAGCCGATCAAAAGAACCATT
The DNA here is from genome assembly GCF_015104395.2 of Macrobrachium nipponense. Classification (NCBI taxonomy): domain Eukaryota; kingdom Metazoa; phylum Arthropoda; class Malacostraca; order Decapoda; family Palaemonidae; genus Macrobrachium; species Macrobrachium nipponense. The sequence continues at coordinate 31,158,836 of NC_061088.1, read as the reverse complement.
GGCGTTTGAGGGTACTCGGCAAATGAATCAGGGTTCACCGAGCTCGGGCCAGGAAAGGGGAAAACTGAGCCGTTTGTTGCCCAACTGGGTGAGGAGGGAATCCCGGGGAAGGAACAGCAGGGAAGGCAGGAATGGAGAAATGAAAGAACATAAGTAAAGGGCGGGAAAGAGATCCCCCTCCCTCCCCCCACATGTCTAGGAGAAGACCCTTTTGTTTAGGGAATGTTCTACCGGATGCCATTTTGGTTTTAATACATTCAGTCGCCCAGAGTCTTCGGAAAGCGCAAATGAAATTAGGGCGTAATAGACAACATCGTCTGATGTAGCCAAGTGTTCTGCAACATTCACTGTGAACTTTACCTAAAGGTGCAACATAAAACATTAAGAGCTACGCGTTACGAAGGCTCAAAATACAGTTTCTTTTTTTTATATATATATATAACGTGGAGACTGAGTGGAAAGGCGATCTAATGCCATTATGTACGTACCTCAGAATGATCGGTCCAGAACCCGAATAAAAGATGAGGGCTTAGCGTAAGGGTAACAACAATCCGCTAATGGAACTGGCAACAACCTAACGGGGGTTTGATGCAAGCGGCAACAGATCACAACGATGCTCGGACGCCAACCGAAAGATGGCAGGTTATAATAAGAGTACCAAAAGCGGGACCACATCAACCAAAGGCTCCGAACAAAGCTTACTGCTTTACGTAGATAAACAGTCCCTCGTTGGCCGAGTGGATTACGCACTCGACTACCGATCCGGTGGTCCGAAGTTCCATCCTCGGCACGGCCAACGTGGAACCAGAGGAATTTATTTCTGGTGATAGAAATTCATTCCTCGATACAATGTGGTTCGGATCCCACAATAAGCTGTAGGTCCCGTTGCTAGGTAACCAATTGGTTCCTAGCTACGTAAAAATATCTAATCCTTCGGGCCAGCCCTAGGAGAGCTGTTAATCAGCTCAGTGGTCTGGTAAAACTAAGATATACTTAACTTTTTTTTTTAACGTAGATAAACATGAGTATGCTATAAACATCCCCTAAAAATAAATCAATAACATCAACATTTTCCAAGATCTACAGCGCTCGGAAAAATAATGACTACAGAAAAACAGGGACACATAAAAATGTCTTTCCGTTGTTCTGGTACGTGATTACAGAATCGAATGGTCGCAACTACGTCTCTCGTTTCTTTTGATACATCATAGCAACCAGGCTGTTAGGATGGGGGTGGGGGTTGGGGGATGAAGGGAGGCAACCCTCTGATATCTTCCTCATTATCTCTCTCTCTCCCACTCCCTCTTTCACCATTCTTATCTTAGCCGATCTCACTAACATCTGTTTACTTGTCTTTGCCCCTCTCTCTCTCTCTCTTTCTCTCTCTCTCGTCGGCCAATGACCGTGACCGGAAATGTCGCTCGCTGCCGATGAATTATGACGCAACCGACGAAAGGTCACCGCATCGATGGATAGAAAAGAACAAAGCAATAATGTGTGTGAGAGAGTTTTGGGAATATCGCCCGGATACAAAGGAAGGAGAATATCACTCATTAAATCTCCTGCCGTGATGCTTCTGACTTTTGAGTACAGAAAGAAAGAAAGAAAGAACGAAAAGGGCAAACCCTACAGAAAAAAACACTCCATTACAGACATAAAAAGAGAGGAAAAAAGAGAGTTGTAGTCGTCGGTGAGCGTGGCATTTCGTGTGATCTAAAAAGGCCGATTGATTTGTGTGCGTTTGTGTATGGGAAGGTCGACGCATGCGAGCAATTTGCATATATAAATATATGGCAGTAATCAGGAGTCACGGACATTACATGCATGCTATAAATAATACACACACACACACACACACACACACACACACACACACACACACATATATATATATATATATATATATATATATATATATATATATATATATATATATATATATATATTTTAATATAACTTCTTTGTCTAAATTTTGACTTTAGATGGTTCCATAGGTTGTCAACCTCCCAGTCCTATAAAGGATGTTAGGGATGAGGTTGCTTGTCCCATACATTTTCCTACCTTTGGAAAAAATAATACCTTTGTTGATGGATTTACCTTCTCCTGTGGGCAGCACTGGCTCTTGGTCCTGAAGCACAAAGCAAACAAATGATACAAAGGATTCCTTGGATCAGCGTTACAATACAGAGAGCGAGGAAGGGAAAATAACGGTCATAACAGATCTAAAAAAGTCTTAGAAACAATAACACCCAATTATTTTAGAAAGGCGTAATAGGATTCGGCAAATCTCTCATTGCATAATTCAGTATTACTGAATAAATTACATAATTCTGAATAATAAAGAATAAGGTTATTCATCATCTTGTTTTGGTAATAAACTCAACTGTCTATAAACGACTTTTAACTTACAACTTTTATTCTCTTTCCGTATGAATTTAATCTGACAGACCACTGGCTTGATGAGGAAATCACAGACGATAAATTAATAATGGTGAAATGAAGAAATTATTAGTTACAAACAAAATTAGTTCTGCAAGTAAGAACAATTAAGTCAAACCACTTTCCTTTTAATCAAAACATTTATTCTGTCAATCTTCACCATATATTGTCGTATTCTACTGGTGATCTACTTTTTGAAATAAGTTTTTTCACCGTTCATCATATGGCGAATGAAACGTTGTGGAAAAACTTTTGCAATAACAAAAACCACCTACGATTATCTGTAAAACAAACGAATCAAAGGTAACCGAAGAACACTCAGCGAAAGCACACCTCCTGTTACGTATTTTCACCCATTATATTTCCATGGTTGTCCGGATTTGCATATCCTCTGAATGAGAGAATATAATTACAATTTATGTCAAATTTCTCTGGCATAGGTACTCAATGGATTTACTTTGATGTCTACAGTTAATAAATAAGCCTTCCTTTCTTAAATACTGGCTCGACCAGAGCAAATAAAATCCTGTATCTGTATCCAAATTCATTTTGGACAGTCTACGGCGCAGGCGCAGATGGCTGAAACTGCCTGGGGGTGGGGGGGGGGGGGGGTCGGGAGGGAGAGGAAGGGTCAGCCGCATTTACAAATCTAAGTATCCTTTCTAGACATGTGGGGCATCAACAACTATTTCTAGCAATCCTAAGTTTAAATAAACAAAAACACTTCGGCAGGAAAGGCGATGAAATTCAATTCAAAACCCCGACATGAAACCCCGCCTAAAATGACAAATCCTTTTCTGTGTGAATAATTAATACCTAAGACTTTCCTTTCAAGTCATTCCCTCACTCAAAACCAATAAATATTCTTTCCATTCAAACGAAGTGTCTCGTTTATTTTGTTTTAAATGCTGAACAAAAGACGCGTTGTTCAGCATTTAAAACAAAATAAACGAGACACTTCCAGAAGCTAAAATATCAGTAGAAATGGTAATGAAGACCAATAATTAATTTGTGCATACACTGTATCTATTTGTTTATTAATGTATCCTTTGCTTAACCTATTTCCCTTTCGTTTTCACTGTCTACAAGAGAGTTTACTATTCTGGAATACAGCTCCAACATGAAAATCTGCAGATTAGTATAATAACAACAATAATAATAATAATAATAATAATAACAACAACAATAAACTTTACGTAAATTTAAAAACAACTAAAACCTGCAAAGAGAAAGTCAACTTTCCCGAAACGCCGGGGAAGCTGAAAATCCAGATTTATTCCCTGGATTCCGTGACCCACAACAACCCAGAATGGTCAAGTAGTCCGAAGGGCAAGGGAACATTGCGATTCACTTTCAGCCACTCCGACGATGAAAGCTCAAAACGGTGAGATTAACAATAATTTTCGTCTTAATTTTCAATAGTCTTTGATAATAATGAAAGTATGAGTAATCGCATATATATATATATATATATATATATATATATATATATATATATATATATATATATATATATATATATATATATATAAATAATTTCGGCGCATAACAACACTTTTCTAGGGATAAACTAAGTTTAGACGCCAGCCTTAGTTAACACAGAGTTCTTCATAGGTATGCAGACAGAAGGTGCACTGGCAAGAACTATGATGTGTCATGACTCACTAATCCGGCTCTCTCTCATATTAATGTCATTTCTACGCGTATGGCTACACTAATAGTGATATAATAGCAGGCATCTTCATCCGAAACGATTCTGTTACCAGATACTACAAGGGGAAAATTCTTCATTGCTCAAGTTTTCCACGAAATGACACAAACTGAAGGGTGTTTACGATGTTACCTGACTCTCTCTCTCTCTCTCTCTCTCTCTCTCTCTCTCTCTCTCTCTCTCTCTCCTGGTATCTCTCTCTCTCTTCCCTCTCTCTATCTCTCTCCTCTCTTTCTCAGCTCATCAATGTTATTATCGGCGGAGGGGTGGAGATCAGGCGAAAAAAAATGAAATAAAAACATGTTTGCTTGAGAGTTAAGGCGAGTTGGCAAGATTGGCAGTGTGTGTGCCAAGAGCGAGCACATTTCGCTAATTAGAAAACTCATGTCAGATGTTAATTTCTCCTGAGGCCGTTTTCTCTATCATCCTCTCCCTTCATCCTTCATCTGTTGTCGTCCTGTTTTCATTTGTCTTTACAGCTTGAAACTTTATGATATTTCTATCTCATTATTACTTTTCCTGCCTGAAATCATTTATACACTTTTGCACGTATCTCATAACGGATTTCATTGCTTTTCAGACGCTTGCTGCGTTTTTTAACGTTTTTTTTATATTTTAATCATAATCCTTTCGCGCAGTTCCATTTTTCTCTGATTATCGAATATTTCCCCCATTCATCGTTCTTTCAGTATTAATAATTATTCTCTTTTCATTTATCTCACTACTTCAACTCATCTTTTACCTTTCCAACCATCGAAGTTAGAATTGTTTCCTTGTCTACTACCATCAAACTGAATAAGACAACAATCCAGTCGGTAACATCAATGTTGACCTTATTTCACACCCTCGGTACTTCTCTATCGTCTCTCCTGACATCTATTTTCTGATCCACATCTTTTCATTCTCTCCCTCCTTTCACCCAACAACCAGGAAACCATCCATATTTACCTTGAATGCCACGTTGTAAAGACGCCATAAGGACCGAAGAGAAAACTTACGATGCCTCCCATTGTCACACAAAAACAGAGCCTGGACGGTCGATGAGTCTCTTAACTGGCTCTCACGTTTTCCGGACTCAGCCTCCAGAAAAGAAGCCGTTTCTGCCGCGGGGTGTTTCCGGAAAATATACAAATCAGTGGGCTGTTTGTCAGTTTGTTTTGCCTTCTTTTTTATATATAAGTCATTCAGATCCGTTTATCTGTTCTTCGTTGGGTTTCTCAGCCTGTGTGAAAGAAGGTTTTTTTTCCTCTCTGTTATTTTGATTTCTCAGAATAAACTGAACGTTTATTTGCTGGGTTGTTTAACAATTACTGTTTTTTTAACTCACCGCCCTACGTCGGATTTCCTATCTACTTTTGCAGACGGGCATTTTCTTCACGGAATATAGTTTAGATAACTAACAGAAATTTGCCTTTTGTCAACATGACACATTATGAATATCATGATAATAATAAATGCTGCTGGCAGGTAAGGTACGACTGCCTCTGTGAGAAAAAAACGCTCATTTCGGGTGTTAATACATATATGCGCACACACTTACGTATACTTAAATACATAACAAAATGTACATGCACACAAACATACATATATATATATATATATATATATTATATATATATATATATATATATATATGATATATATATAATATATATATATAATATAAGTCTATCACATTACCGTGATTCATATACATATATCAAACTACAAATGTGCCTTTAATATCTAATTCGCTCTACCTCGGAATTAATATATTTTCATATATGTTTAACCGAGGGGGAATTTATTAAGCGATATAGAATTGGCGATCGACAGACGCGAACCATCGACCTCTCAATTCCAGGACTGGCAGTGAAGCAGCAGACCACAACGGGGCTTCACTGCCAGTCCTGGAATTGAGAGGTCGATGGTTCGCGTCTGTCGATCGCCAATTCTATTATCGCTTTATAAATTCCCCCTCGGTTAAACATATATGAAAATATATTAATTCCGAGGTAGAGCGAATTAGATATTAAAGGACATTTGTAGTTCGATATATAATATATGTATATATATATATATATATATATATATATATATATATATATATGTGTGTGTGTGTGTGTGTGTGTATTCTATATATATATACACATACATACGTAAGCCCTTCTTCCTCTAAAGAATTTGGTTGACAAAAGGGTATAACCTTCGGGTGTAAAAGCAACGGTTGCATAAGTATATGTGCGTATATATATATATATATATATATATATATATATATATATATATATATATATATGTGTGTGTGTGTGTGTGTGTATACTATATATATATACATACATACGTAAGCCCTTCTTCCTCTAAAGAGTTTGGTTGACAAAAGGGTATAACCTTCGGGTGTAAAAGCAACGGTTGCATAAGTATATGTGCGTTTATATATATATAATATATATATATATATATATATATATATATATATATATATATATATATATATATATATATATATATATATATATATATATATATATATATATATATACACACACACACAAAAGCACAGGATAACTTTCAAATGTTACACTACCTCTACATGCCTGTTAAACATACACAGGATAATATGAATTATGAAACGATGAAAAGCACAGCATATCTAAAAATACTGTCAACAGAGCGGAGAATATCCATGTTCAACCAAACATGACTATGTCATAGATAGAATGATACATGACTTTCTATTTGTATTTGTGAAACGACGCTATCATCAACAAACAACGAAAAGGAATTCACACACAAAAAGCGTATTGCTCTGACATGTGTGTGTGTGGGTGTGGGTGTGTGTGTGTGTGGGGGGAGAAATAATTATATGGGCCCGAAAACATTCTCTCTTTTCAATGTTTTATTTAGATGATTGCGTCACCATCTGCTACTTGTGCATACGCCAGGAGGCGACCATACGACCATTGCTCCTAAACCTTGGTGTATGCCATAGCCTCTGTCTCATGGCCTACATAATCTTGGGATCCAGTTCCCTTTCTCGACGACACAATCAATAACTCTTTCCCTTATCCAGTTTACTTGTCTGCATTATCTACAAATTATTGAATATACTCTGACTTATAGATGTTTGCTGTTCAAAATTTTAGGTATGCATAAATAAAACATAAACACGTAATATTACGTAAGCGTACATGGTATGTATTAAGTGCTAAAACTCGTTGGTTAAACGTTGGGAAGAGTTAATTGAACAACATCTTCAACTTCAGCTAAAGATATTAAAATAATAATAATAATAATAATATAATAATAATAATAATAATAATAATAATAATAATAATAATAATAATAAAATTAGGAGGGAAAACTTTCTATCGCGAGAGTATATATAATGTTCTAAAGGGTCCACAATAATACAGTGTTAAGAGAGTCCGTGTATAATTTTTAAGACTTTACAAAAAGCTTTCGAACCCTTCCCTGAGTTCATCTTCAGTTCAAATGAACAATTTGTTACAACATGTACAGAGGTAAATTTAAGAACAAGAATCGTTGAAGATTGTTGACAACGGTCGTGAGCTCGTTAATGGGCCAGGTGATGAAGAAAGAGGGCAGTTAACTCCAACTAGTGATTTCCTTTCCCCTATCAATCCTTCTGGCTGCAATTCTGTTGGATCTCCTCAAAGGTTGTTGCAACGTTGCAACATGTATTACATGTTGTAACTAATTGTTCATTTGGACTGAAGATGAACCCAGGGAAGGGTACGAAAGCTTTTTGTAAAGTCATAAAAATTATACACGGACTCTTAACGCTTTGTATTATTGTGGACCCTTTAGAACAAAATAATAATAAAATTATTATTATTAGTCAATATAAGCACATTCTCATGTGGATCAATAAAAAAGAAAGGCATGAACTTTGTAATAACGTCTCACAAAATAAAAATATCTTTTTATCATATGATGGTGAATTCAATCGTATTGTATATGAACAGCAAGCAGCTATAAGACAATATGAGCCCATATTCGTATAAGATCAATAGAAAAACCATGATCTTTGCAAGTAAGTTATCAATTTTTGTATCATTTGATACATTTTGTATCAATTGCATCAAATGATACAAAAGATGATAGCTTACTTGCACAGTTCATAGTTTTTCTATCTACACGGGTATGGGCTCATACTGTCTTATAGCTATTGGCTGTTCATATACGATACGATTTAATTCGCCATTATATGAAAAAAAGAACTTTTATTTTGTGAGAGGTTACTTACAATGTTCATGCCTTTCCTTTTTATTGATCCACATGAGAATGTGCTTATATTGACTAATAATACCATGTGCAAGCACCACAAGATAACAATGCTACTGCCCAACCATCAGAACCAACCTCAAAGACAAACAAGAAGACAGTGGAATGTAGACAACTGAACTCTGGAAGTAGTATATTGTTGTCTAGTAGCCGAGAGCAGAGAGGATGTAGAACTAAGAATGACATAGTTGTGGCAAGAACGAGGAACACAGAGACCACACAAGAAAGACTGGCAACCTAATAAAAAACAAACATTAAAAGGAAATGGCTCATTGCTGCTAAGAGAAAATACAAATCAAATCAGAACCCAGGAAATTCCGGAACATCTTGAAGGACACATTATATACTAGGCATAGCGGGAAAAAAAAATGACTGAGAACTAAATGCTGAGAACAGCCAGTAACAAATCAACCTCACAGATAGACCGAGGATATAAGTATAGAATACAGAACAATGAGGCTGCCACTACTGGAAGGATGCAATCATCACCCACTCACTGAAAGAGAAAGCATAAACACTGACCAAGCATTAAGTACAACTAAGACTAACAACATCACTGAAACCAGCAATCTCATGTGTACTGGAACTAAACTGGAAACTAAATCAATAAGAAGCCAAAGTGAAAATAAACACGCACAAGCCAGATATTAACTGAACAAGCCCATGCATGGAAAATTTTCACAGCAGCTATAAGAATATGTAGAACAGAGGGGTATAACATAACATACTGAACGACACCAGGGAGATAATCACTGGTGCAAAACATCCGAGAAAGGGGCAACACATTAGGTGACATCCGATCAAGAACATGCCTGCTGATCATGTGGATATTACAGACTGAAATCTTGAGTAACCAGCAGCACAATTACCGAGAGGAAAACAAACACCACACCTAAGATACAGAAAGGATGTTGCAGGAAGTGTAGAGGGACCAAAGATCACCACCTCGTGGATAAAATGGCAGGTGGTGAGAAATTTTCATATAAGGAAGGCAAATCTAAGTACAGTACTGCCGGACTATAAAAAGGCCTTCAATATAGTTCCTCACTCACGGTAGATTGAGTGCTTGAAATCATATGGAGCTACAGACAACTTAGTACCCTCACTCCCCAGTGGGATGCATCATTGGCTAGAAAGTAATCCCAACAACATAAGCAACCACGCAGACAAAGGTGAACATCAGTGATGAAACCTTCCAAGGAGATTCACTAACACCATCGATGTTAATAGTCTCCCCGATACCAATCACAATGGCCCTCAGGGAAATTAATAATGGAATCGGCTCGGAAAGACTGAGAAATATCATCAATGATTACAGATAATATCAAGATATATACATGATAAAGATGTTTAGGACACAGATTTCCATGTACAAAGTCCAGATCATAACTGGATACATGAAAATGGAGCTCAGTGCTGACAAATGTGCAGATGTAACAATAGTAAAAGGAAAGACAGTGTGAGGGGATACGATTCCCTAATGAGAGAATCATTCAGGATATAAGAGGGAATGGCTATGAAAACCTGGCTGACAATATCAAACGCCTGAAAACTGAAGCAAACATCAAAAGAGAATAATTCTCCAGGCTTAGGGAGTTACTACAGTTGAAGCTCAAGGGAACAGTAGACTGGGCACAATGTGAGCTGGGAAAATGGACGAAAAACAAAATGTTGATGACCATCCATAAGGCTCAACAACAAACAGCAAGTGGGGCAGGGCTCTAGTTAACAAGAGGCAGAGGTGGATTTGGAATGCAGTGTGGAATGTATCGACATCAAGAATAGAACACTTGGGTATACCTTAAGAACTGAAAAGATGAGTGGTTCCTAACAGCTTATCATGGAAACACCTCTGTTAAGGACCACAAGCCAAAGGAGAGAGAAATAGTTAAGCAAACAAATGCACAGCGAGTGTTTGAGGCAGACTTAGGATTTAGTTGGAGATAGCAGTTGTCAATGACTGACTTAGGGAGAGAGCTCAAGAAGGAGACTGAAGTCTTAACAGGAACACAAACGCCAAGTACACTATATGAGTAAAATACAATAGAAGGCCAAGTATCAATATTATCTACGTACCGCAAATGCTCATAATTTGGAGATCATTAACCACCCCATAAATGAATGATCAGCATTAGCTCAAACTGAATACAAGAGAGGGCATGAAACAAGACAATAGAGGCCTTGAACCGGAATATCTGCAAAGAAAACGACCAACCTTTCTGGAAAGAAAACAACCTGCCTTGTACCAACAAACGATACAACCACATACTCGAAAAGCGCTGGAAAAGAAAAAATCAACGCGCTCTGGGACTATAATATACAGGCTGACCATGTGTTATAAGCTTAAAAGGCCAAATCTATTCGTGGTAAATGCAGAAACCCATAAAGTTCCATACCAAGTGATAAAGGAGTTAAGGACAAAGGCCGAGAAAAAACAGAAATGAACTACAGATGGATATACGGAGACTAAGGCAAGCAGAAGCAGAAGCAGAAATAGCATTTATCATCCAGGGAGCATTAGGAGTAATCCCAGAAGACCTCAGGAGGAACCTTGATATGATTGGATGAGCAAACCTCCTCCAAACGGGCCTGCACCAGAAAGGCGTACTGCTGGTCACAGCAATGACCATTAGGAGAATGTTGGAATCCTAAGAAAACAGTGAAGTGGGGTCAGATTCACAAGATGCAGGTGGCAGCCGGATCTGCACTTAGAGATAACAAATCATTTAGGTTGTAAATTTAATAATAATAATAATAATAATAATAATAATAATAATAATAATACCAATGATTACATATACAGACCAAACCACACCCTGCACCCCGTCCGCCGACACATACACACACACTCACACACAAAATACGATCCCATCTTACAACCACATCCGCTTCATAAATCTTAGCCGGGAACTATTAAGAGAAAGATCCATTCTTGAGTTCGAGAGATAAGAATGCTACACTGGCTTCGCTGATTGAGAGAGAGAGAGAGAGAGAGAGAGAGAGAGAAGAGAGAGAGAGAGAGAGATTTACGAAATTTTGGCTGTCAAGTAAAGCACAGGGGCACTTTGAGCCATTCAGCGATTCAGACTATGAAGAAAGAGTTTGAGTGGTTGGACAGCATAGTACAGAGATAAGAAGAATAAAGACAAGGCTCTAATAACAATAATCCTTATTATTATTATTATTTGCCCCTATTCGTATTGAACAAACCTACAGAGAACCCCGACTGAAATTCCAGCTTCTAAATAATATGGTGTTCATCTCAGAGAATGTTACAGAAAGTAATAGGGAAAACAGAAAGAAGAGATCAGTTATCAGCAAAATAATGTAAATGAATAAAGTAAAAGCTAAATAGATAAAAATAAGAATAAATTTTTAAAATACAAGATCAATTGCTTTGGGGTAGTAATGCATTGCATCTTTGCCTAAACTTTTGAGGTTCTAACTGCACAACATCCTCAGAGAGACTGTTCCACAGTCCAACGGTGTAAGGAATAAAGGGCTTCTGGAACTGAGACGTTCGACAGCGACCGACATTTTTCTACTCAATATTGTTCAGCTGTTCAGCAAATCTGTCGCTCTCCGCAGGAAAAGAGGATCAGGGATCAGTTGTGATAGTAAAGTTCTCTGTTATTATACAATCTATGAAAAATGACAAACAAGAGACCGAACTGTTGCACTGAGAAGTTATAGCTAAAAAGGTTGGACAACAAAAATGAAGAAACGAAGCAGGAATGGAGCCAGCTATGCCCAGCAGAGGCGCTGCAAACACTTTTTGATAATGCCTACAGTGCACCAGATACATGCGTGTGGTGCACTGATGGCACAATCCCTGCCCACGGGAAGGAATAGATACAGAGAAATTCAACTCTGAATAAACAAAAACTTAACATCATATTTACTGCATTCGATAAGAGAGAGAGAGAGAGAGAGAGAGAGAGAGAGAGAGAGAGAGAGAGAGAGAGGAGGGGGCGCCGGGGGGCGGGGGACTGGAAGAGGAAGAGAGAGAGAGAGAGAGAGAGAGAGGAACGACTGACTTTCCAGAGAGAGAGAGAAAACAAATCGGAAAAATAAACATTACCGCTGAGTGAATCTTAATTCTGAAGGAGGGGTTCTCCTATTCTTGCAGGTACCTGAAAGACGAGGAGGAGGAGGAGAGGAGGAGGAGGAGGAGGAGGAGGAGGAGGAGGAGGAGGGGGAAGCGGAATGAAAGTAAAGAGGAGGGAGGAGGCTAAACACTCCGAGCAGGCGATTTCCTAGAGCACTAATTCAATTCATCGTGAAGGTTATCAATGACACTCCCCCAAACGAATGGAGAGGGAAGTTTCTATACGCTGACACTGATTTAATTAACTCTTATCTGTGGTATATGTCTTCATTATCTTCTCTAATTGTTGTAATTATGATCCTACTTCCCTGAATGTCTTAATACAAAGGCATATTTATGATCTAGCAATTCTGTTTGTATGCTCAACACATTACTTAGAACTTATAGTCACTGCTTTGTCCTGTCAGGTGACATTATTTATCTCATTCCGTATTAAATGTTTATCCATACATAACATGCATAAATAAATAAGCACATTCGAACTAAACTACACAACCCTACACAACATGGACTACCACACAGGGAGACAGACTCTTCCTGTCGAAGTATTGTCTTAAGAAGCCTTGAACAAACTTGTCAATAGATGGCGTTGTCGGAAGGTGTCAGTAACTTTCAGTTTTGTATCCTTAGGTGGTTGCCGGTTGGTGTTCTTATCATCCGAGGTATAGAGTGAATGTGTAAAATCCTGACAGATAACTTCCAAAGCAGCCCTCCACTGACCGACTTGTAAGCTTCTATTGTGTTTTGTTAACATTTCATTTGTTTATTGTCTTTAGTCTGTTATTATAATTATATAAATTTAAGTTAATGATAGGGGTTCTGATGCAGTATTAATGTATTTACAGAATCCCTCTTTCTTGTCTAATTACTGTAAGGATATTGGTCCCCTACATCTGACTTGTACCGTATTGCCTTGCTTGATGTCGGCTCTAATGCAGCTTGTCTCTTATCGTCGATTTTCTTTAATGCTGTGATCCTTGTTTAGTTCATTATTAATTTGACATATCTTGTATATATTGATATAAGAGTATATTTGTTGAAATATAATTGTTAATCTTTATTTTGTATTCTAACTGACATCCGATTGAACCTATGTAAATGGCCCATCAAGAGCCAAGGGAAACTTAAGATCTCATAAGACTAAAATCTTGACTCTTCCTAGGAAGGAAACTGGACCCGGTAACTGAAGGACGAAGACAGTACGTCAACATTCCGATGATTTCACTAAAATCTATATCGTCTTTCAATCACCAATACCGAGATGTCTGAAGCCTTTTACTATTTTGTAAGAGCTTAATTAAGTGTACAATCCGTAATAACTTGCCATTTTGAAAACAGTTATATGATAATACAAGTTTGTCTAGAAAAAAAAAATCTATAGAGTAGCCAGACAGAACTGCCTACATGGCAAATAACAGAATGTCATGATAACCATTTGTAAGAGCAGAAGCAATAATAATAATAATAATAATAATAATAATAATAATAATTGAAAAAGAAACCCACAAAATCACTGTGTAACTTGTTTATTTCCAAGTATTTACATTTAATTTTACTCGACACTCGAGTACTTTCAGGCCCTATCTGTGTCCCATTTTCAATAGATGTTTGGGTTGTCAGCCTGGGTCATGGCCCAGCAGTCTTAGAAGTAAACAAGTTACACAGTGATTTTGTGGGTTTCTTTTTCAATCTTCAGAAGAAAACTGAAAGAAGTTTTTGTTTGGTTAATAATAATAATAATAATAATAATAATAATAATCAAATGAAGATAATGATACTATACCTGTAGAAATTAAATATACTAATTACTGCTGAAATGAATGATAACGAAGACGACGATTTCACCTATAAAACTGCAATGAATTTTAATACCAATATTAATAATGATGAAAGCATTAATACAGTTTAAAGAGAACATTTCGTATAACATCACAAAGAGAGAATCTCAGGACATTATTATGATATAAAAAGAGGACGTGAACTGCCCTCCCGCTCAGGGGGGGAAAAAAAGCACGTCCGAGAGACATGAGATAATTATAACTTCTCAACCGATAAATCGCGAAAGTTTGCAACGGTGTGGGCCAACGAAAAGGTCACAGAGAAACAAAAGCTTTACCGGTAATACACGTCACAGATAAAAGATAATAATACTCTGCAATAAACGTATATGAGGACAAACAAACATACATACACAGACCAGTAAATATATACCCATACATATTTAGAGTAATCGTTAGGATGAAGAGCGTTAATACAAACATTTGTGCAACAAGGAATAAATGAAAAATCAGTAATACACATAAATAAATAAATGTATCAATGAATGGATAAAACCAAACACGAGTACATGTTAATAAATGTTCTCCCCAATTTCTTTAACAATAGAGTGAACTCATACATTTATTTCAATACTTTTTTCATTTAATTGATAAATATATCAGTATATAAAAAAATGAGGTGGTTCTACGTTAAGAAGAACAATTAAAATCTTTCCTTGTTTTAAAACACCGGGGAGTGGACGACCCACAAATAAACACATTAACACACACACACATATATATGTATATACAAGAGGGCTCATAGCTCAAGATTTATAAAGTATTTGTTATAATTTCTGTCAGGCTAGCTTTTCCCCGAAGAATTCTGTATTTTTTTTTTTATGTTTTGCTGAGATGCATATTTGTTTTACAATAATTATATATATTATATATTTTAATAATATATATATGTATATATATTATATATATATATATATATTATATATATATATATATTCAACTTATATATATGTAAATATATATATATATATATATATATATATATATATATATATATATATATATAGATATAGATACACATAAACTTCAAAAAAACTAAAATGCATCACAACAACAAAAATACAGACTTCTACAGAGAAGTGTCATGAGTTTCATTTTCAGCCATCTGCTATGGCAATTCTCTCTCTCTCTCTCTCTCTCTCTCTCTCTCTCTCTCTCTCTCTCTCTCTGCCGTCAGTCCTCTGCGTTTCTAGCGACAGAAAACTCAATAATCAATTAGCTACCTCTTTTCTACGCATCTTTCTACACATCTTACCTGCTTCGACGATAATACGGCCAATGTTCCTACCCTTCTCTCTCTCTCTCTGCTGAGGGAATACCAGAGCTGATGTCCCAATATTTCCTCTCTATCTGTCCATTCATCTCTATCGATTCATGTTTCTTTTTCCATTATGATTCAGCGACATCTCAGAAACCGACCTCCATAGCCTCGGCATCAGTTCACAACCATCCCATAGAAGAAATATCGGCGACCACCTACAACCCCTTTACAATCTGCCTCCCTCCAGGCTGCCCTTCCTTCCACAACCCTCCCCTTCCTAACACCCATTTTTCCGCCCCTCATTCATCTATAGGGAGAAATTCCAAAGACCCACATCTCTTACGGACCCTCAAAAACGGGAGGAATAAATCACTGCGTATCTGCTGCCGCTGACCTGAACTTTCCCCTCGACCCTCCCTGTCCCCTCATCCCCATCTCTAGGAGAGGCAGTCCTTGAAAAGTTGAAGAGGCGTCGTTTATCGTGTCTGAGGGGAAAACCAATGCTGCTCAGTCCTAGGACAAGGGGAAGGCCGTTGCTGCCTTGGAGGAGGAGGAGGAGTTCCCCTGGAAATTTTGGAAAGGTTCCACGAAGACCCCAAAGTAAAACAATAAAAAAAAAGAAAGGATTCTGTCTATCTATCTATCTTAGTCAAGAGGAAAGAGGTGAGAAAATGGCAATAAAAAGCACCCGTCAGAGAATTATTGATTATTATTAAGTACTCTGTCTCAAGAGAACCAAAACGAACTAAAAATAGCAATTCCCTCAAAGCTGAATGAAAAGAAAGAGAGAAAAAGATGCGTCGCGTTTTGTTCTCCTCTATGATGAAAGACCCGTCCAAAATATGGCCACCTCACGACAGCGACATCCCCATCTTTTTATGCCCCTCTCCTCCGCAGACATTAGACATTTCTTTATCAACATTATCGGTGCGCATTTCAATTTCATTTCCCCTTTACATTCCACCCTTTTCAACCGTTCATCTCTCATCTTTTCTTTCTTCATTTTCCTTCTCTCCATCATCTCCATCCAACTTATTCCTCAACACACTCTCATTTCCCCCTCACCATTCTCATCTATCAATTCTCACCTTCCTCTGTATCTTTCCACCTCCCGCCCCCAACACCACCTCCCCCAACCCCAAAATCGATCATCCAATCACGTCCAATAAGTCCTTGTTCCGAAAAGAAATCCCCATCGTCACACTGACCCAGATAAGACTCGGATAATTGGAGAAACAAAGCAGGGTTGATGGGGAACGAGACAACCTCATTACATGGAAAACTGTCATCATTTTCTACGTGTCTGGTTTGTTGGACTCATAACCATCTTTTTTCATCGCTTCCTTAGGAAACAAGTCTCATTTTCTTTCCTCATTTTTTCTGTAACTTATATTCTGGAATGGAATGGAATATGGAATTTAGGCCAAAGGCCTATGAGGTCATTCAGCGCTAAAACAGAAATTGAGAATAGAAAGGTTTGAGAGTGGTAACAGGAGGAAAACCTCAATGCAGTTGCACAATTAAACAATTGTGAGGAGAGGGTGGACAGCAAGATGGAAGGAAGAGAACATGAATGGACGTACAGTAAAAGGAATGAAAGGGGATGCAGCTAGGGGCCGAGGGAACACTGCCAAGAACCTTAAGTAATGCCTACAGTACACCTCACGCGGCACTACCTCCCTACGAGGTGTAACTTTTATCCTGAATGGCGTACTTTTTTAAATCTTGGCTATTTTCGAGTAGCTATGGAAGCACCACCATTATCATCATACTTGTTATTTTATGAGTCAGCTTTTTCATTTAGGGGTAGCATGTCCTATGCTATTCTTGCCTAACGCCCATCAAGCCTAGGTCTTCCTCTCTCCACCACTTTTCTCCCCGATTTCCTGGGCCTTCCCAGAGGTGGTCGCCATTGCTTTTTTCACATATTCTGTTTTCTTGACCGACTGTTTATCATTACTTCTCCTTACAAGTCCAAGACATCTCGATCTTCGAGAACTGTTTTTATTCCAGCCTCTTGATACAAAAACTCACACCTTTTGCTCAGCATCGAGTAAAACAAGCCATATGTACTCATCGTTCCTCTTTTAACGGGATATCTATTCCTTTTTACCGCTCTCTTTCTTACAGCTCTCTTCATTCCCTCTTCACAGTCCAGTGTGCCCCCAACGCCACAGAAAATATATGTTCTAACTCGTCGTTGATCTGCCCATCTATCAGAACCCAGTTCTCACCCTCTTTTGCGCTACAAATATGCAAACTGTGGGTTTTATCTTGGATAATCGAACTTTTAGAAAACGGAAAACACACACACACACACACACACATATATATATGTGTGTATATATATATACTATATATATATATATATCATATATATCATATATATATATATATATATATATATATATATATCTATATATATAATATAATATACATTCAAAACATATACAGCATAGCGCCTCCGTATATTAAAAAAAGTTAAAATAAACTCCTATAAAAATGACATAGCCTGGAGATTACGACCTCAATGAGATTACAGCCTTGATCACGCAAAGTGGTTACAGAAAAATACTCAATTTCTTCGGGGATTTCCAAGAAACCCTTCGGAGAACCTCATTTACATAAAGACAGCGGACTGGGGAGAGACGGGGAAAATTGTTCCTGTGTTTTTTCCGCTGCCCGAGAAGAGAGGGACGAGACGGCAACAAGATTGCATTGCGTAGAACAAACTGCATCGCAAAAGGCTACAGGATGAAATTCACGAGAACAAATTGGGATGACACGTCCCTAACCAAAGGATGATCATGACTGAGGGAAGTTCCGTAGCCGCTGGCAATGTAAAAAGAATCGTTCTGTTCTGTAAGCATGCCTGAGAATTCTTTCTAACGAATGACGACAGTGCTACATACAACACAAAAGGAAATTCTGGCAATACGATCATCCTAACAATAAATCATAATCATTCTCAATAACATTGAGAAAGTTATAGAATAAAAGTCGTCTACGATAAATGCACAAGTGTTGCTTGTGCATGAGCTTGTACTACGTCTACCTACCAAGTTTATCGGCAAGATCAATGAATAATCATCATGAGTTATACACACAAGGACTAATACAACAACTTCAGCAATAAATACCTGGTAGGTTCTGGTGTTCATCTCAAGAGGGGTCTCCGGTAGTAACTGAAGGGACCAACAAATGCCGACTTACCTGTAAACAAAGTGAAAAATCGTGATTATTCCCAGGTATTTCATGGCCTCTCTAATACTTCTATCACCACAATCAAAATTCCATACACAATAGGAAGACAAATTCTTTTCCCTGTCCAAATTTTAACCCTGACTAATATAATTCCGACTGTCATGAGGAAACTTACGCTTTAATTAAAAGGACGCCTATGTAAATGTAATGGAAAATGCGCCTAAATTTCCTCGGAGCAATAGAGTTTTCTGTAAAGTGTATAATGCTATATGAAACTCTGGATGTATTGCAATATAAAATCCTCAGCTGCGACATGGGAGTGCTCTGTTGCTCCCCAGATGCGGTTGTGTGAAGGTGCGTCGGCGACGCCTCCGGAATTGGACTCGGCGGTGCCAGACGCACGATCATAGCTAAATTTAACCTTATATAAAGAAACCTACTGAGGCTAGAGGGCTGCAATTTGGTGAATTTGATGAGTGGAGGGTCGATGATCAGGATACTAATTTGCAGCCCGCAAACCTACGTAGATTCTAAGATCTGAGAGCGGACAGACAAGGTAAGACTTTTTAACACCAGTATATAACCGTCCTCACGATGCAAAACCATACTCCCCCACCCCCTTCTCTCTCTCTCTCTTTCCCCTCCTTCAGTTTTCATGAGGGAAAGAGAGTAAGGTCAATGAGGCAAACCATAAAGTAGTTAAAAAAAAAAACTCGAAACGGCACAGGATTATCATGGCAGGGTAACGGGGAAGACTTAAAGCTGCACACTGTATAAGATTGCAAAGGCAAACTGGGTCAATCCCTGTTTAGACTACAGTCGCTGAATACACGTTTGTCCTCCAAGTGCTCTACATACGGGAGGGAAAAAAAATCCTCCCAAATTTGCATATTACGGATTCCCTCCGTTTGAACCAGCCCCTTGGATAAAACGAGAGAGAGAGAGAGAGAGAGAGAGAGAGAGAGAGAGAATCCTTGAGCATAAACAGCGCCATAAAAAAGTAACTAACATAACATATGGGTCAAGTAATCGGAACTTTGGTCACGATAAAAAAAAAGTTATGTATGTGTGGGTATGTATGTTATGTACACACACACACACACACACACACACACACACATATATATATATATATATATATATATAT
This sequence comes from Macrobrachium nipponense, assembly GCF_015104395.2. Taxonomy (NCBI): domain Eukaryota; kingdom Metazoa; phylum Arthropoda; class Malacostraca; order Decapoda; family Palaemonidae; genus Macrobrachium; species Macrobrachium nipponense. The sequence goes on along the minus strand of NC_061088.1, from coordinate 31,138,841 downwards.
ATATATATATATATGAATGTCTTTTTTACTATAATGCAACAGTATGATATGAAGATAAAAGGCGGCCCATAAAACACTATTTTAACGTTGCTCGAAATATATGGCTGCAACGTTAAAATAGTGTTTTATGGGCTCTTCCATATATATATCATATATATATATATATATATATATATATATATATATATATATATAATATATATATATACATATACATAAATACCTTGAAATTTTTTTAAAAGCTTCGACTAAAAACTAGAACGTTCAACTCTCATATGACATCCTTATATTTCTGAACTAAAAACCAACGCAAAATCTTTGACGCACAAATGAGGAAAGTTAAAAAAAAATGTCTACGATTAAAAGAAATCCATCCTTATTGCATTCTTTCATCTCAAAGAAAGGACAAGAAAAGCCAAATATGAAAAGCGACTCAGTACAATTATGGATTGTGATAAATGGCAATACTGACGTCCCTGGAGCATAAATTCACAAGAAAACGTTGAATGGATTTGGGTAATAATTTTACTTAGGGAACAGGGAAAAGAACGCTCCGTGTCAGAGCTCAATCCCTAGGGATATATATATATATATATATATATATATATATATATATATATATATATATATATATATGTGTGTGTGTGTGTGTGTGTGTGTGCGTTTTAATATATATATATATATATATATTATATATATATATATATATATATATATATATATATATAATATATAATATATACGTATATATATATATATATATATATATATATACAAATATATATATATATATACGTATATATATATATTAAATATATATACATATATATATTATACATATATATATTTATATATATTATTATATATATATATATATTATATATATATATATGTGTATACGTTATAATATATATATATATAATATATATTTATATATGTTATATATATATATATATATATATACATATACATATTATATATAATATATATATATATTATTATATTATATATATATATTATATTATTATATATATATATATATATATATATTATATGTATTATATGTATATATATAATTTATGTATAAAAAGATATATACCCCCATATAATATATATAGTAATTATATTTATTATATATATATAATAATTTATTATAATATAACAATTATATTATATATATATATATATATATTATATTATATTATATATATTATATATATTTTATATATATATATATATATATATATATATATATATATATATATATATATATATATATATAAGTTGAGAACTTATAAAGTTCAACTTGCGGTTTACGTAAACGGAGTATGTGAAAGAAGTGCGTAAAGAATTGAAATACATAAAACTGAAATATGATGACTTTATAAAGCGTAAAGGAAATGGAATTGTATTTTTCCATTGCATCCCCCAAAAGTACAACAGTTTCGACAGGCGAAGAACTGTTGTCCTTTAATACATTTTTTTTGTTTTGTTTGCACAGAAATAGTCAACCACTTCAAAGTAATATTAATCTCTTTATTTATCTGTAAAAGTCCATAAATTTTTGCATAAGGGTATCCTATTATGCGGAAATTTCATAATTTGTTATTTTCTAACTTTTCATTTTTTTTAAAACATGGGCTATCTATGATGTGAAACCTCGTTTTGCATGTCGTTAATCTTTCGAGATTTGTTGTTAACGAGTCTAACGTAGACACACATGGCCCTTATTTTTTTAAAGGTAATGTAATATATATATATATATATATATATATATATATATATATATATATATTATATATATATTATATATATATATATATATATATTTAAAGGGATATTTTCCTCTTTACCAAAAATATTTCGCAATGCTTGACACAAAAACACAGGTATTTAATATATAATACAAAAATTATGAATATGAACTAAGGATATTTGCTGAGAAACAGCTGCAAAATTAAGCAGCAAACACGAGTAAAAATAAATGGACGACATTAGCTGCAAAAACTCATGGATGCTTATTGTTTCGTTAACGAAAATATGACGATGAAAAAAACAAAAAATCCCCCGCCAGTATTCCAGCATCTTTTTTTTTTTCGCAGTGCATAAATACAAAAGCGACAACGAGGAAATTCATTAATGACAAGAGAGCTGGAGGAAACGCCGTTTGTTTGGCCGGGCCAAAATGATTTCTAAATATGATTTCCTGGGTCAAACAGGAGCGAGGGGAGAAAGAGCGAATCTTTGGATGAAATTCGAAAAATGGGAATTCTGATTTTATTTCACTTGACACGATCGAATACTACTACTACCACTACTACTACTACTACTACTACTACTACTACTACTTAATATAATAATAATAATAATAATAATAATAATAATAATAATAATAATAATAATAATAATAATATCTCGGAAGAAGGCTCTCTCAAACACACTTCAATAACCAGAACGACCGACATGATGACGTGGAGTTTTTACTGAAGTTTCTCAGTCTCTCGAATGAGAGAGATTTAATTTACCTGGTGCTACAAAGAAACTCATTGGGGAGACTGACAGACTGCGATACGCACTCTTTAATAATTATTAACATTTTAACGTTACACTGATGAGGAACACGGTTCAGGTGTTCGAAAGTCTTTGTTTTATTTTTACATAGAAATATATTTCTTAACAACAACAACAACAACAATAACAATAATAATAATAATAATAATAATAATAATAATAATAATAATAATAATAATAGAAAACGATCAGGCAAAGATCCTCTGGGACTATGGTATCAGAACGGATAGGGTGATACGTGCAAACAGACCAGACGTGACGTTGATTGACAAAGTCAAGAAGAAAGTATCACTCATTGATGTCGCAATACCATGAGACACCAGAGTTGAAGAGAGAGGGAAAAAAATGGATAAGTATCAAGATCTGAAAATAGAAATAAGAAGGATATGGGATATGCCAGTGGAAATCGTACCCATAATCATAGGAGCACTAGGCACGATCCCAAGATCCCTGACCTTACCTTACAGACCTTACAGTTCGTTCGGGTTGCCCCAGGTCCCTCAGTGTGAGGCGCCTCTAATGTCTACCAGAGAGTTGCTAGTACATCTTCCGGTATATTTTGCATCTTCCAATCTTGGATGGTCTGGGATGCAGTTTAGATATTTGTCGAGCTTATTCTTAAACACATCTACGCTCACTCCTGATATATTCCTCAGATGAGCTGGCAACGCATTGAATAGACGCTGCATTATCGATGCTGGTGCGTAGTGGATTAATGTACTGTGTGCTTTCCTTATTTTTCCTGGTATAGTTTTGGGCACTATTAATCTACCTCTGCTTGCTCTTTCTGATATTTTTAGTTCCATGATATTTTCTGTTATTCCTTCTATCTGTTTCCATGCCTGAATTATCATGTAGCGTTCTCTTCTCCTTTCTAGACTATATAATTTTAAGGATTGTAGTCTTTCCCAGTAGTCTAGGTCCTTAACTTCTTCTATTCTAGCTGTAAAGGACCTTTGTACACTCTCTATTTGTGCAATATCCTTTTGATAGTGTGGGTACCATATCATATTGCAATATTCAAGTGGACTACGAACATATGTTTTATAAAGCATAATCATGTGTTCAGCTTTTCTTGTTTTGAAGTGCCGTAACAACATTCCCATTTTTGCTTTACATTTTGCCAACAGAATTGCTATTTGATCATTGCATAACATGTTCCTATTCATCATCACACCAAGGTCTTTAACTGCTTCCTTATTTGTGATTGTCTCATTATTAGGTCCCCTATATGCATATAGCTTTCCTTCTCTGTCTCCATAATTTATTGATTCAAATTTATCAGAGTTAAATACCATCCTATTTACCTCTGCCCAATCATATACTTTGTTAAGGTCTCTTTGTAGAGCGTTCCTATCTTCATCACAAGTAATTTCTCTACTTATTCTTGTGTCATCAGCGAAACTACTCACTACCGAATCCTTAACATTACTGTCTATGTCTTCAATCATAATAACAAACAATATTGCAGCTAGCACCGTACCTTGTGGCACACCGGATATTACCTTGGTTTCATCCGATTTCTCATCGTTTGCAATAACTATCTGTTTTCTGTTGTGTAAAAATTCTTTTAACCATCTTCCTACTTTATCTACGATATTGTGTTTTCTAATTTTCTTTGCTAATATATTATGGTCTACTTTGTCAAAAGCTTTTGCAAAGTCTAAATAAACCACATATGTTTCATTTCCGCTTTTCATATTTTTGAAATATGTTCTCACGGTGGACTAACAGTTGGGTTTGTGTACTTTTTCCGGGTACGAAACCGTGTTGTCCTATATTAAACAATTATTTTTATTAAATGTTTCATAATATTTTTCTTCATTACCCTTTCATACACTTTCATAATATGTGATGTTAGACTCACAGGCTATAATTACTTGCCTCTAGTCTTGATCCACTTTTGAAAGTAGGGGTGGATTATATGCTAATTTGTGCTCATCATAAATCTTGCCTGTATCTACACTTTGTCTTAATAATATTGCAAGTGGCTTTGCGATAGAATGAACTACTTTCTTTAACAAAATAGCAGGGACTCCATCCGGCCCTGCAGCAGCTCCATTTTTAATTTCATTAATTGCCTGCACAATATCAGCTTCATTAATTTCTATGTCAGCTAAATATTCACTATTTTCTTCCCTTACTTCTATATCATTATCTTCATTATCTATTCTAGGGTGAATTCTCTCTTATATCGTTCTGCCAGTATGTTGCAATTTCCTTTTTTTCATTCGTTAATCTCCCTTCAATTCTCAGAGGGCCTATTTCTATTCTTCTTTTATTCATCTCTTCGCATATGAGTATAATAGTGTTTGGGGTTTTGCTTGATATTTAATAGGGTTTTTTCTTCCAAGTCCCGTTTTTCATTTTCTTTTGATTGTATAAATCTTTTGTTCTGCATTTTCTATCTTACTTTTTAGTTCTATAACTTTCCATGCATTTTTTTCTTTTGCAAGAACCTTTTTTCCACTTTCTGATTTTCTGGAACAAGATCCTTCTGTCTCTTGGTATGCATGAATGATGTTTACTTTTCTTCTTCGGTATATATTTTTCCACTATTTTCTCCAATATTTTATATAATATCTCCGTATTTACCCTTATGTCATCACTTACGAAAATGTTATCCCAATCTTTGTTTAATTCTTCATTAATTTCTGACCATTTTATATTTTTACTGTAGAAGTTTTGTATTTTCCATATCCTTCCCACTTTTTTCATTTCTTGCTTATCTCTATTTCACTTGCTTTGGAATGAACTGTTAATTCTATGACATTATGGTCTGAAATACTCGCATTATAAACTATTATTTCTTTAACATAATTCATCTCGTTCACAAATACTAGGTCTAAAGTATTTTCCTTTCTTGTTGGCAGGTGATTTATTTGTTGAATGTTGTATTCTAGTAGCATATCTAATAGCTTTTCAAATTGCCTCTTATCTTCTGCACTACTATTACTCTCTTTTTTATATGTATAAGTACAACCACAATCTCCTATTCGTTCTTTCCATTCTACGAAAGGAAAGTTGAAGTCACCAGATAGGAGAATAGTCCAGTCCTTGTGATTTCTACATATATCATCCAATTTTTCAATTATTAAGTCAAACTCTTTAGTATTAGGAGGTCTATATATTACTATGTTCATCAATTTTTCAGATTCAAATTCTACCGCTACTAGTTCACATTCTGAGTTACTATATTTCTCATATATTTTCCTTGTTTTTTGTCTTTCCCATATATTGCGGTTCCCCCTTGATTCCTATTTTTTCTATCTGATCTATAAGTTTGGAACCCTTTTATTTGATCATCATTTCCCAGTCTCTTGGGAATACCAGGTTTCACTTATATTCATTATACTCTTTTTCTTTTCATTTTGGGTTAGTTCTTCTAAGTACTCTATTTTTCTTTTGAGTTACTCGTAACTAAACCCTGCGCATTCATCACTATGATGGTTTGCGTATTTTCTCCTTCATTTAATACTGGTAGTAATAAGGATTTTCCCATGTCTCTTTCCTGTTCTGGTATGTTGTTCTTTTTATCATTTCACCAGAAATTCTGACATTAAAAAATCCAACTTTTCCATAAATATTGATCTTCCCTTCATCATAATTATTCTTTTGTGTCTGAAATCTGCAATTTCTGTCCCGTTTCTGCAATATCCTCTTGCATAATAAATACAGTTATTATCTCTTGAGTAGAATTTCGGAGCTGATGCTTTGAAATTTTTTGCTGACACCTCTGCATATCTCATTGGTGGTTTGCTTTTCTCTTTTACCTGATATTCTTGATTTCTCTCTTTATTTGTTTCTTTCTTATTTTGGATTTTATTACTTGGTTGGTTATTTATTTGATTATGATTCATGGCTACAGGGTGCATATATTTGCATTTTTGTCGAACTTACATCCTTTTCCTTCTTTAGGTTTTTACATATTTTTGGATGCAGATCTCTGCAAATCATCCCCATATCCATCTAAGTATGCACATTTACCATATATTTCATAGTTTTGACATATCTTAGGATGTTTGTAGTAACATCTTTCTCCAAATCTGCAATTCCCTCTTTTCAAAAGGTTGCAGATTTTGTCTTTCTTGTCTATTTTTTCCTCTTTCCCGTCATTGTGTAGATCTGGGTAGAGCCTCTTCGGGATTTGCTTTTCTGTTGTCATATCGTAATTTATTTCGTTCGTAGGTATGCTGCTTTATTGCCTCATATGTAGTAATCAATGAGTATCTCTGCATCCATACTTTTATCTTGTTCTTTGTTTTCCTTATTTTTTTCTGTCATTTCATTTTTGTTTACTTCTCTTCCGTTTTCCTCTTCTTCTTTTTCTTCTTCTTCTTCCTCTTCCTCTTCTTCTTCATCCTCAACTATTTGTACATTCAATCTTGATTTAATAACATTGTCTATCCATGATAGACATGTTGAACAAAAAATTCTTGTATCTTTTCTCAAATCTTGTATTACCTCAGCACACTGTGGATGGGTCGGAATGTTGCATGCAGCACATATTCTGATTAGGTTTTGTGGATTGACTATGCTATACCAAACCTTACACAGTTTGCATGCTTTTGGCATTCTTTTTCCTAATGCATCAATTAGGATATTCACAAGATTCACCTTATTCATTTTCTTTGTCGGAATATGTTGGTTTATGTATATTTTCTTTATGAGTCTCTTGACCACTTGGATTTTATTTGGAACTTCTTCAATTATTTTCAAGATGTTTTTCATTAGATTTGTTCCAGTTTGAAGGATTATATCCTCTAATATATCTATGAATGCTTTTGTATCTTTTTGGTTAGGACTGTTGCTGATTTCATAGATGAGAAATGCCAGTTCCCTTCTGCTACCTCATCGTATTGCGAATCTGCTAAACACGCCAAATTACGCCACCTCTTCCCGCAGTTGGAACTTACTGCCATCTTGTTCTGATTTATAGTATTACACTTGATAAACTAACTTACTTAGAAGACGCTTTATCCTACTATTTTCACACTAATCTTATCACCGATTTTTTCTTTTAGTTCACGAACACTTCTAGATATTTCTCAAATTCTAGTCGTATGTTAAACTTGTGATATCTGTTGATTAATCTGAATTCACGCGGGTACGTCTCACCAAGCAAGATGGCTACTACGAGAGAGGAATCTAGAAAAACTAGAGGCTGAAGTAGCTCCAGGACTCATGCAGAAGAGGTGTTGATCCACCTAGGAAACGGCCCACACTGTTAACGAAAAGTGATGGACTCCATAAGGAAGGCAGGATTGCAACCCGGAACCCCACACTATAAATACCACCCAGTCGAATTGGAGGACTGTGATAGAGCAAAAAAAAAATAAATAAATAATAGTAGTAGTCGTAGTCGTAGTAGTAGTAGTAGTAGTAGTAGCAGCAGTAGTAGCATTCTTACAAAAAACCTACTTAACCTTGTTTTTCTTGCTTTAAAAAATATGAAAATCATCAGCTGTAACGGCGATTGTGAAAACTACCATCAACCAGAGAAGGAAACCGTGCAATTACTTATAAGATCTTCAATATCATTTTTCATTGCATCTCCAAAATACCAGCTTACATAAAAACAATAAGCATTAAACAAGAGTGGAACACAATTATTATTCTAATAATAGCAAAGGGTTAAACTCCACAAAATATAAATTCGAGGATTTTTAACAACTTCAATTGACGGGTTTTAATCCTTTCTTGAAATACAGGTCAGATGAATAAGAAGTAGGAAACGTGTTTAGCTATAAAAGATAATGAACATTCAAATGTTAATAAGAACGAAAATGTACAATTCTGAACAGGTATTCCGTAATATCCCTCTATCTATCCTCGTCAAATGATAAATGATACAGCGTACCCTACGCGGCTCACCATAAGCGATACTTTATATCATTTGTAATATCGTCTCGTCTCCCAGCTACACTGCATTACGTTCTTCACTTTTGCGTCCTTTCCCTCTGTCCCCTTTTCACTTCGCTGTCCACCTCTTTCAAATCTGACGTGCTCCATTTCTCCTCTCCCAAGATATTAATATTAACCATGGGCGC
>NC_061088.1:31125220-31127720 GCF_015104395.2 Macrobrachium nipponense | reverse complement strand
CGCTAAAAATGTTGACAGTTTATTTGAACAACAACTAACTGTACTTATAATAGGTCTCACAGGGTAGCCAAGTTTGTGTTTTAACTGCACCATACAGATACGGTAATTTTGCATTTGTAGTTCGGAATTCCTTAATCATCTCTTGGTTTTTACCGAAGATTTCTCGAAGATAGAAATATGAGGTTGTAGTCCACAAACCGCTCTCGATAAGGGCCAGTGGAGGCCGAAACTGTTGAGCTAAAAGGAATTTCAGCTTTTCTTTTTCCCAGTGGATTACAACCTCATATATCTATCTTCGTGAAAAGGAAGAATAAAACCTCAACATAACACAAAAATAAAAATTAAAGAAAAAATATCAATTTATAACCACGCTACAAATAACAAAAACAAAATTCTTATATATGACGAAAAATATGATTATAGACAATTTTACAATTATTTTTCCGGGAAATATTTTACATCTCACGATATGAAATGTACCCAAAGTGTCACCTTATTACGCCCCAAGATGCACCGGCTAACGTAGTATTTGAATTCCACATGAGAGCATTAAGAGACCTCTCCCTCTAAAATATTCAGAACCGAGTTTCTCCTTGTCACGGGTCTCTCAGTGCAACATAAATTTCCAGCAATCATAAATAAAACTATAAATCATTTCAACAAAGAGAGAAAATAAAAGTATTTAAGAAAAACACAGGATATATCAAGCTATTAACTCTGTACGGTAACATAATTTGTCATTCATTTATTTGCACATTAAATGCCGTTACCAAGTTCTATACTCTCATTTCACTGTATATCAATGAGAAATGAAATATCTACACACAAATATCGCGCTAAAATTACACGGCGTCCTTGTCTATATTCAATTCATGTTATTTCATCGCTTACAAACTATCCAGGTCACAAGCAATTTTCGTTGTACCTAAACTCAATAGTCTGAAAGAATTCTTAGGTGCCCGTCTGTGTCTTCACGTCCCCAAAATCGATTCGTTCCAGTACCACTGACCTAGTTTGCTTTCGTTTGAGTTGCCTCGTTCCCCCGTGAGAGAAGCTTCGCATTACAGGCAAGGCCGAATGCAGCCCTCTTTCCTGAAGCAGCTGCAAAATACGACTGAATAAGACAAAATGACGCTGTTGATTCAGCATTCTTCAGATAGCCAGGCTGTAGGAAGTAATAAGCACAGCAGTATCAGTAGTAATAGCAGTAGTAAGAACCAGCATGACACGTCATGCCAGAGTGCCAACAGTGTCAACTTAAAGGTGTAAACACCACCGAAAGGGACAAAAGGTGGACCCAATGTACCCACGGGTAAGGAGGGCGCTTGCAGACGCCAGCCAGTCAACCAGTAGGGCACTGGAACTGGTACACAAGGTCCACGCCCTCCCGTCCCACCCACCCACCCACCTGCCACTATGGATAAGGTGAGCCAATCGTAGTGAAGACAAGGAGGAATATAACTCCCTATCAATTTCGTAAAGCATGATTATTGCTCATCTTGACGGGGGAACATCAATCCCAAACATTGCATCCTTCTACGTCCATTGCCTTGAAGATTAGGAAGAAGTATAACAAGCTCCCATTGCCTTGAATGTCAGGAAGAATTATAACAAACTCCCATTGCCTTGAAGATGAGGAAGAAATATAACAAACTCCCATTACCTTGAAGGTGAGGAAGAATTATAACAAACTCCCATTGCCTTGAAGATGAGGAAGAAATATAACAAACTCCCATTACCTTGAAGGTGAGGAAGAATTATAACAAACTCCCATTACCTTGAAGGTGAGGAAGAATTATAACAAACTCCCATTACCTTGAAGGTGAGGAAGAATTATAACAAACTCCCATTACCTTGAAGATGAGGAAAGATTATAACAAACTCCCATTGCCTTGAAGGTGAGGAAAGATTATAACAAACTCCCATTACCTTGAAGATGAGGAAAGATTATAACAAAATCCCATTGCCTTGAAAGTGAGGAAAAAGTATAACAATGACTCTCAACTTTCAGTCAGTCTTTTCTCAAAATGGTTTGAAACTTCTCAAGGAAAAACAAGTTACTGGTGTCACATGAAGTAAACAACAAGATATTTGTTGAAACTAAAGTGGCTACATAAGGATAATATAAAAATAAAATATACATAGTATCTTTAATCTAACACCAAAGAGGCAGCAGATTCCGTGATTTGCAATATTTAACGTCTAATGAAGTATTCTAAAGAACGTTAAGACGCTGATCAAATTCCCTTATTTTCTTCGGAATCACTAATTTATGGAGTCTATCGCTGGAAAATTGCCTTTTCAGCATAAAAAATAATTAACAACTAAAATGGACTATGAAAATACATGGGCATCGCTTCGGCAATTTCCTAACCTCCAGAGGTATGTCTTCTTCATTTTATCTTCCTCTTTATAATCCTACGCCAGTAAACAATTTCCTTAATGGCTTTATCAATGGCTAATTCATTAACCCTTAATGGGATGCTAATAAACATAAGAC
>NC_061088.1:31117720-31120220 GCF_015104395.2 Macrobrachium nipponense | reverse complement strand
ATATGTACATCATAACTGTGGATTTGCTTCTCCATTTAAAGACTCGTGCTACTATGAGGATTTTTTAATAATAATATTGTTAAAGAGATTGGCAGAATTAAGCGAGTTGATTTTATATACTGTCGCTTAATTCTACCATTCTCTTTTAACAGAATTTGCCTGAAAGAGGGTCTTTTAACAAAATAATAATAATAATAATAATAATAATGATAATAATAATAATAATAATAATAATAATAATAATAATAATAATAATAATAATAATAATAAACTGCAACAGCTAATTTTCAATATGATGGATTTCAATAAGATTGACACGAAAACAATTATTCATTCCCTAAATATATAATACTATAACCATCACAGCCCTGAATATCACTTAAAACTTTATTTCAAATTAAGCTACTTATAGAAGGCAGTACGGTACACATTTGTTCTCTTAAAATAATCTAGCCAAAACGTTACTCTAACATACACATTCATGCTTGGGAAACTTCATTAGGAGCGGTGCCATCTGTTGAAATTTGCTAAACAAAATATGATGAGAACAGGACGTTAATTGTTGCTATTACAAAAGCCGTAAGAAGACGACGTCCTTTGTTGAAATTCGGGAACATTCATGAAAAGGGTTCTCCGATGAATGTGTAAACAAAACACTCACTGAAAAGAGACGTTAGCTTCTTGCAACTGTAGCAAAATGAATTCAAGAGGGAGAGACAAAATCTGTTTCGAACTGAAGTTACTGTCTTATAGTCTGACGAAATTTGATGACCTTAACATTTGTCGGAAATTTGGGAGCATTTGATGATAGATTTTTTTTTTTTTTTTTTTTTAAATATTTACCACTTTTGATGAAAATTTTATGAAAACGACATGTTATCTTCAGATAATGTACACAAATTTTCATAACAGGAAGGAAAGATGTTCGCTGAAATTTAAAAAAAAGATTGATCAGAAGGGCAACTGCCAAAATATAGACGGCATCAGACAAGGGGATTGTATATACAGGAAATCCAAAGGCGATATGTTGAGGTGAGGCCATGACTTGTCCAACATTAAGCAACATAAGAGAAAAAAAAGAGGAAAGAAAATTAAAAAAAATACAAGAAATTTGAAAAATTCGGGAAATTGCTCCAAACGTATTGAAAAAATAAAACCAAACCGTGGAACCAGCAAGGCACTAATAATACAAGGAAAAATGATAGATCGTACTAAAAATAAATAAATAAATACAATAAATAAATAAATAAAAAATAAAATAGAGGGCTAAATATTTACAATTAGACTCAACATCTCATCAAACATCCAGCCAAAGTGGTTTTCTATTTATTTCTGGCAACGTTCGCAAATTCATATCTAATTATTAATCAAACCATTACTCACGCAACGAGCATTTAACATATTTCCTTTTTAAATCCATATAAAAATTCTTTCTTCTATATATATATCCATTCACTTACATAACTTTAACCACAAAATTATCAAACCCGTTTCAAGTTCGTTCTTTTATTTCCTGTTCTTTGTATTTCTCCTAATTTCAATGATGTATTTCACTAACTCGCAAAATATTTTTCATACATCAGAAGTATGTATTTCCCTCCTCTGAATTCACCGCCGCATACTCACTTGCCTCGTAAGCATCATTCACCTTAAAAGAGCATAATCATTTATGCTTTCCTAAAACGATTCTCTCTCTCTCTCTCTCTCTCTCTCTCTCTCTCTCTCTCTCTCTCTCTCTCTCTCTCCGGCATTAAATCAGGCCCATCCGCGTAACAAGAGTTCATCTCTTCCTCGTACATACAAGAACGCGAAAAATTAGAAAAATAAATAACTTTTTTTTTTTACAGACTCGCCTATAATTTTCCCCCGAGGAGCTATAAATCACAAGGGGGGGAAATCTCCTCGGGATTAAAATAAAATTACCTGGAGCCTTTGCTTGTTCTGTGGAATTCGCAATGTTCGGGGCGGTCGCCTTGTGCGGAAATTTTTCATAAAAGATTCTGCTACACTCATTTTTGTCCATAGTAAGTCATATTAGTGTTAGGTATCTACTGGACATATGCACTTATTGCAAAGGTAAAATAACATTTATATAACAAGTGTGCACATACACAAACACACATATATACATACATATACATAGCTATATATGTTTGTGTATGTGTACACACATAAAAGTACCTAAAAGCTGCTTTAATCTCATACCTGCTCAGAGTCCACGTCTACTTGCATACACCACTTAATGCTTGTGCGTCAATATCTTATACACACACACACACACAAAAACACACACACACACACACACACACACACACAACACATATATATATATATATATATATATATATATATATATATATATATATATATAGTTGTATTACCAGGTTGATACATGCATGGGTCATCCCAAAGGTCCAGTCCAGGTCAGTATATGAAGGACCTCACTCCCCTAACTAAACAACCAAAGCACAATAAAAAAAAATCATAACGATACAATTAC
>NC_061088.1:31090220-31112720 GCF_015104395.2 Macrobrachium nipponense | reverse complement strand
CGACAACGCGAAGGGCACGTCTAGTTAACTCGAGAGAGAGAGAGAGAGAGAGAGAGAGAGAGAGAGAGAGAGAGAGAAATAAAATGTGAATGAAATTACGTCGTCATTGGTGGTAAATACCCCTTTTAAATGATCAGCACCGTCATTTCTACGTCAAAGTTGCCTTTCACACGAGGCAAGTTATATAATAATTATGTAATTCTGGTAATTCAGAAGAAGGGTAGAGTTTCATTCTGCAGAAGTGAAAATCATCGCTCACCCTCTCAATCTCAGCATCAACAGCTGAGTCTTATGATACGAATTTAGTGCATCAGAACCACTTAACCACAAAATTGACTGTTAGTACGAATAAGCTCGTTGGCGCGCGCGCTACGTGCGCTGGAACTCGGCGCTGCCGTCTCCCCTACCATCCTGATCCCCTACCTGCACTGTCCCCACCCGAGGGGCGGACAGATGGTTTGCAGTAGGAGGGTGGATGCCTCCCCTCCCATTCCCATACCTACCACGCCCAACCAGGGCGGACAAACAGGTTTGAAGGAGGGTGGATGTGCCCCCTCCCATTCCCATACCTACCACGCCCAACTGGGTCAGACAAACAGGTTTGAAGGAGGAGGGTGGATGTGCCCCTCCCATTCCCATACCTACCACGCCCACTGGGTCAGACAAACAGGTTTGAAGGAGGAGGGTGGATGTGGGCCCCTCCCAATTCCCATACCTACCACGCCCAAACTGGGTCGGACCCAAAAACAGGTTTGAAGGAGGAGGGTGGATGTGTCCCCCCGCCCATTTCCATACCTACCACGCCCAACTGGGGCGGACAAACAGGTTTTTGAAGGAGGAGGTGGATTGTGCCCCCTCCCATTCCATACCTACCACGCCCAACTGGGCCGGACAAACAGGTTTGAAGGAGGAGGGTGGATGTGCCCCCTCCCATTCCCATACCTACCACGCCCAACGGGCCGGGAAACAGGTTTGAAAGGAGGAGGGTGGTGTCCCCTCCCATTCCCATACCTACCACGGCCAAACTGGGCTGGACAAACAGGTTTGAAGGAGGAGGGTGGATGTGCCCCCTCCCATTCCCATACCTACCACGCCCAACTGGGTCGGACAAACAGGTTTGAAGGAGGAGGGTGGATGTGCCCCCTCCCATTCCCATACCTACCACGCCCCACTGGGTCGGACAAACAGGTTTGAAGGAGGAGGGTGGATGTGGCCCCTCCCATTCCATACCTACCACGCCCAACTGGGTCGGACAAACAGGTTTGAGGAGGATGGTGGATGTGCCCCTCCCATTCCCATACCTACCACAGCCCAACTGGGCCGGACAAACGGTTTGAAGGAGGAGGGTGAGTGGCCCCTCCCATTCCCATACCTACCACGCCCAACTGGGGCGGACAAACAGGTTTTGAAGGAGGAGGGTGGATGTGTCCCCTCCCATTCCCATACCTACCAAGCCCAACTGGGGCGGACAAACAGGTTTGAAGGGGAGGGTGGATGGTGGGCCCCCTCCCATTCCCCAATAACCGGACACCCCACTGGGTCGGACAAACAGGTTTGAAGGAGGAGGGTGGATGGCCCCCCTCCCATTCCCATACCTACCACCAACTGGGCGACAAACAGGGTTGAAGGAGGAGGGTGGATGTGGCCCCTCCCATTCCCATACCTAACGCCCAACCCTGGGGCGGACAAACGGGTTTGAAGAGGAGGGTGGATTTGTGGCCCTTCCCCCCCCCCCATTCCCATAACCTACCAGCCCAACTGGGCGGGACAAACAGTTTTAAGGAGGAGGGTGGATGTGCCCCCTCCCATTCCCATACCTACCACGCCCAACTTGGGTCGGAAAACAGGTTTTGAAGGAGGAGGGTGGATGTGGGCCCCCCGCCCATTCATGGACTACCACGCCCAACTGGGGCGGACAAACAGGTTTGAAGGAGGAGGGTGATGTGCCCCCTCCATTTCCCATACCTACCACGCCCAACTGGGGTGGGGACAAACAGGTTTGGAAGGAGGAGGGTGGAAGGCAAACGGTTGAAGGAGGAGGGGTGGATGTGTCCCCTCCCCATTCCCATACCTACCATGCCCAACTGGGGCGGACAAACAGGTTTGAAGGGGAAGGGGTGGATTTGCCCCCTCCCTTCCCAATACCTACCAACGCCCACTGGGGCGGACAAACAGGTTTTTTGAGGAGGAGGGTGGAGGGCAAAAACAGGTTTGAATGAGGAGGGTTGGATGGGAATCCCCTGGAAGGGGCAAACAGGTTTGGGAAGGAAGGAAGGGGTTATGGTGTGTCCCCTCCCATTTCCCATACTACCCCCCACGCCCCACTGGGGCGGACAAACGGGTTTGAAAGGAGGAGGGTGGTATGTGCCCCTCCCAATTCCCATACCCTAACTACGCCCCAACTGGGTCGGACAAACAGGGGAGGTTTTAAGAGGAGGTGGATGGCAAAACGGTTTGAAGGAGGAGGGGTGGATGTGGCCCCCTCCCATTCCCATACCTACCACGCCCAACTGGGGGTCGGACAAACAGGTTTGAAGGAGGAGGGTGGATGTGCCCCCTCCCATTCCCATACCCTACCCACCCCCACTGGGTGACCCAAACAGGTTTTTGAAGGAAGGAGGGTGGATGTGGCCCCTCCCATTCCCGGATACCCCACCACGCCCAAACGGGTTGGAAACAGGTTTGAAAGGAAGAGGGTGGATGTTCCCCCTCCCAATTCATCCCACATACCACGCCCAACTGGGGCGGACAAACAGGTTTTTGAAGGAGGAGGGTGGATGTGCCCCCTCCCTGGGTCGGACAAACAGGTTTGAAGGAGGAGGGTGGATGTGCCCCCTCCCATTCCCATACCTACCACGCCCAACTGGGTCGGACAAACAGGTTTGAAGGAGGAGGGTGGATGTGCCCCCTCCCATTCCCATACCTACCACGCACAACCGGGCCGGACAAACGGGTTTGAAGGAGGAGGGTGGATGTGTCCCCTCCCATTCCCATACCTACCACGCCCAACCGGGCCGGACAAACAGTTTTTGAAGGAGGAGGGTGGATGTGCCCCCTCCCATTCCCCATACCTACCACACACAACCGGGCCGGACAAACGGGTTTTGAAGGAGGAGGTGGATGTGTCCCCTCCCATTCCCATACCTACCACGCCCAACCGGGCCGGACAAACAGGTTTGAAGGAGGAGGGATGGATGTGTCCCCATCCCATTCCCATACCCACCACGCCCACTGGGCCGGACAAACAGGTTTGAAGGAGGAGGGTGGATGTGCCCCTCCCATTCCCATACCTACCACGCCCAACTGGGCCGGACAAACAGGTTTGAAGGAGGAGGGTGGATGTGCCCCCTCCCATTCCCATACCCACCACGCCCAACTGGGCCGGACAAACAGGTTTGAAGGAGGAGGGTGGATGTGCCCCCTCCCATTCCCATACCTACCACGCCCAACTGGGTCGGACAAACAGGTTTGAAGGAGGAGGGTGGATGTGGCCCCTCCCATTCCCATACCTACCACGCCCAACTGGGCCGGACAAACAGGTTTGAAGGAGGAGGGTGGATGTGTCCCCTCCCATTCCCATACCTACCACGCCCAACTGGGCCGGACAAACAGGTTTGAAGGAGGAGGGTGGATGTGTCCCCTCCCATTCCCATACCTACCACGCCCAACCGGGCCGGACAAACAGGTTTGAAGGAGGAGGGTGGATGTGTCCCCTCCCATTCCCATACCTACCACGCACAACCGGGCCGGACAAACAAGACCGACTCGGATTTTATTATAGGCGAAGGTTGTTCACCCAAACCGAAAACAACACTTAAGGGTTACATCTTGATGACACATCAGGAAACAAGAGATATATTACACATAGTATATATGTAAGTGCTACATAATACAAAATATGGAATGTTATTCCATATATAAAAACTAAAACTATGATTAATTAAAACCAGTGACCCAAGAGGTCAACCAGTTTGCTTGCAGGAATGTGATCAGACCAGATATGATAAGGTAGGCTAAGATGACGTGTTATAATCAGTCAGTGTCTAGTTGCCGTCATCTGTGGTCATTCATTTGTTTTGCAAACGGTAGTCCAAGCTTCCTGCTTGAGACAACCACAATGACCTATAACTCAAACGGCCTACATGACTTGTAATCTATGTCATCTGTGTGTATGTTCGTAAGTTCGAGCTACTGTCTGCTTCCTTTATGATTTGTAAACCAGATTGTAAGTCAGAATTCAATCAGCCATCATCATTAGAAGACCTGTCCAATTTTATCTGATCTTCATCATGTAGTCTAAGAGAATACAGGTATTTTTGTACTCTGTGTTTTCTACTAGAAACCTCATATCAGAGAGAAGATACTGAATGAACTTAGAAATATCATCATGAGTTTGAAACATCTCCGTCGTCATAACAAAAGAAGATACTGACTTCGTAAGTTATCATCAAAACCCAAGACACTCCAAAGAGTATGGAAGTCATAACAAACCAACCTTAGCGTAAAATTATCGCAGGTCTAAATAACCTCACAGGGCGCCTTATTATACAAAGGCATCAGCCCTATATATATTTTACCCGTATCCGATAACACATACATTCCCGGAAAAAACCACAAGGAAAAATACATAAAATGTCAAGAGAGGCACTTTCAGTAGACGAAAATACAATATATCAAACATACAATGCATCTCGGAAACAAACGCTTATAAGCAAACGCAATTTCACCATCGTAATTTCCCACACATCAATCTCACGAGCAACTATAAAACCCCGTAACAAACAATTTCGTAACGAACGTCATATAGAAAACGAAATTAACTGCAATTAATATTATACGGTCGATTAGGATTTAATTGCGCAAACGCCGTCTTAAAACATACGGTGATTATCTCTGGCACCGTCAGGCAGTTGCAGCTGATGGCATTTGCCGGTATGGATGCGGGAAATGAACCTCGGATGAGTCATTACGGCCTCCCTTTCATCTCGGGCAGAGGTGGTTTCCGGCAATTGCCTGCCTCCTGCATTGGATGTGAGCGTTTTCTACTATATTTGTGTAAGTGTAAGTAGGTACACACAAATATGCATTTGCATAAAAGCACATGCACACACACACACACGCGCGGAAATACACACACACACATAAACACACATTTACACACACACACAACACACACACACATATATATATATATATATATATATATATATATATATATATATATATATATATATATATATATATATATATATATGTGTGTGTGTGTGTGTGTGTGTGTGTGTGTGTGTGTGTTTCTAATCATGTGAGATGTTTAAATTTAGAGGAAAGATGCTGTGTTGACAGTGGAAGCTGTTGCAAATTGAATATAAGCATTAAATATAATTTACTGAGGGATAAAGAAAGCTTTTATGATGGAAGAGAAGCGTGTGCTAGAATACGCAGGCGGGAGAGTGACTGGTTTGGTGTAAAAGTTGGTGTGCGATGTTTTGGAGCTGTTCAATATCTTCGAGGATGGAGTCATGCAGGTATACAGAGAAACGACCTAAGATGCAGTTACTAAACTGTGAGATAAGAATGGAGTGTGGAATGGTTTTGTTTGCAAATAATACAGTTCTGGTTGGGGATAGTAAAGATAAACAGCGGAAATTAGTAAGAGGGTTTGAAACTGCTTGGAAGAAGTGAAAGAGGGTTTGAAACTGCTTGGAAGATGTAAAAAGAGGGCTTGAAACTGCTTAGAAGAGATGTAAAAGAGGGCTTGAAACTGCTTAGAAGAAGTGAAAGAGGGTTCGAAACTGCTTGGAAGAAGTGAAAGAGGGTTCGAAACTGCTTAGAAGAAGTGAAAGAGGGTTCGAAACTGCTTGGAAGAAGTGAAAGAGGGTTCGAAACTGTTCAGTGAAAGAGGGTTCGAAAATGCTTGGAAGAAGTGAAAGAGGGTTCGAAAAGCTTGAAAATGAGATGAAGAGGGTTCGAAACTGCTTGAGAAACAAGTGAGGGTTCGAAAACTTTGCTTGGAAGAAGTGAAAGAGGGTTCGAAACTGCTTGGAAGAAGTGAAAGAGGGTTCGAAACTGCTTGGAAGAAGTGAAAATTCAATGTAAATTGAGCCACAAAAATTTTATACCGTTAAATGGAAAGAAAGGAGTTTGAGCACTGAAACCTGTTCATTCATGTAAGTATTTGGGAATGCATATAACAGTCGATGGCACGAAGAGAAAAGTCACTAAACAGATAAAGTAGGAGAGTTGACTGACAGGGTGTGTGCAAAAGAATATAAAATGATTTAAATTTTCTATGGAAGAAAGGGTGAGAATGTATGGATAGATTGTTAGGCAACTCCTCTTCAAAAAAATAAAATTTGGCCACACAGTGTAATAAACAGGAAAAAGGATGAAGCTGCTGATATAGTTGAGTCACATGGAAGGAGAAGGTTATGAAAATGTAATTGTAAGAGTGTATAATTCATAAGTTTTATGGGGCAGGAGGAAAGGCAGACACGCTGTGAGAGAAGCACTGGAAGGGAAGGGCATTAATATTCAGGAAGCATGAGAGTACGTGCAAGACACAGGTAAATGGCCCACCCACTGCTCATTTGAGGAAACGGCTTATTTGCTGTGTGTGTGTGTGTGTGTATATATATATATATATATATATATATATATATATATATATATATATATATATATACATACACATTCGTGTATAAGTATGTGTAATTAGAAAAATATGCATTTGTGTGCACCTATAAATACACTTATATCATAAATGTGGCGTAATCAGAGGACGAATAGAGTATTCGGTGTGTGAATGTAGTCATTCAAATTTAAGATAAATTGAAATACAAAAGATTATCATCTTCTACTGACTAGAATGAAGCACTGGGGGATGATGTGTAACACTTTCTCTCACTCTCTCGTGAAACTACAGCATCTGGCTGGGTAGGTACGTACACGTGCCGACTTTAATTTCTCAGTCGTCAATTAAGAGTCATCTCTGCCCCCTCCACCATTTTCAATCACCAACAGAGCATTCAAATGTTTGCCCTCCATTTAATGTCCTGTCTCTTTTTCACCATCCCATAATCCCTTCTTCCTCATCCTTTCCCTCCACCTCTCTCCTCTGCCACCCACCAATACCCTATCTTAGCTTCCTTCCCCTTCCAAAGCCCTATTCCTCCTCCTCCTCCTCCTCCTCACGGCCTCATCCTCCAGCCGCACATTTTCCTAATTTCCCCGACATACTTCGCTCTCTCTCTCTCTCTCCCCAGCCCCTGGAACTCTCCATCCGCCCCTAGTCCAATATCCACAGCGACCCCATTCAACGCGAATCATCCTCATGCCTCCCAACCCCCTCCCCCACCTTCGTCGGACTACTTCTCTTTCCCTCCCCCCCCTCCCCTTCTCAAATTCCCTGTACCACACACCTACTCGCTGGGAAAATGGAAACAAACAAAAATAAAAATACTTTCGGGGAGTTAAAGGGTTGGGAAGGAAAGAGGCTGCTGCTGCTTCTGCTGCTCTGCTTTGGGCTGACACTGATCCACAAGATTTACTCCCCACCACGTTCTGTGGGGAATGTATATATAGTATACATGCTCTCCCCAACCAAGGAGTCTCTCTCTCTCTCTCGTTTTACACACACACACACACACACACACACACACACACACATATATATTATATATATACTATATAATATATATATTATATATAATACTATATATACATAAATCGAGCTACAAATGTCCTTTAATATCTAATTCGCTCTACCTAGGAATTAATATATTTATTTTCATATATGTTTAACCGAAGGGGAATTCTTAGGTGGTGGGGTGGGCTAAGGCTTCACTGCCAGTCCTGGAATTGAAGATGTCGATGGCTCGTGCCCGTCGGCCGGCAATTCTATTGTCGCCTAAGAATTCCCCTTCGGTTAAGCATATATGAAAATATATTAGTTCCGAGGTAGAGCGAATTAGATATTAAAGGACATTTGTAGCTCGATATATGTATATGAATCACGGTAATGTGATATGACTTATATATATATATATATATATATATATATATATATATATATATATATATATATATATATAGTATACCCCTCATTTCTGATAAGTACACGGGCGACAGTAATTTCCTCCAATTTTTTTGATGGCTGAGTGTGGGTAAAATATTCACTAAACCCAATACAACCACATAATGGCATGAGTTCAAATCCTGGTTAAAGTAGTTGTATACCTATCATGCGTAATTTTGGTGTAAGTTATTCCCGAAGTAAAGTGAATTCCATATTATTTATTATTTGTGGCTTCATATTTGAATAGTACAGATCCCTATTGTGTAAGGTTAGTGCCACACACACTAACACACAGATTATATATATATATATATATATATATATATATATATATATATATATATATATATATATATATATATGTGTGTGTGTGTGTGTGTGTGAGTGTGTGTGTGTGTGTGTTAAACCTCTGCCAACTAGTTTTCGTCACGCCATTTAAAAATGAGGTTGTTTTTCCTAGGCTCTTTTTATTTCCACCTCTATCTACGACTCACCCGAATCAGGTAACCAACCACCAAGTACGTAATTCCCTGCTTAGATCAACAGAAGCACAATGGTCATTTCTAACAAAGGGCTGATTCAGAGAAAAAGAAAAATGTCAATGTTACGACCACATTTTAATTGATGAGTTTGTATTTACATAATAACTGTGTTAAATATATCTCACACATTCAAGATGATATACATGTACAGAATTTCATCCATAAATCAGCACCCATTACCTTTCGATGTTTCGCAATAAAATTAATACCTAATCAAAATATCTTTTTGCAAATCTTAATCTAAGTCAGAGAGAGAGAGAGAGAGAGAGAGAGAGAGAGAGAGAGAGAGAGAGAGGATAAATCAAGTCCTGTGCTTCCGTGTTTTCTGTGACATTTGCTCTTCTCATCTTCCCCCTTCAGGGGATACAAATGAAATTAGCCTTTATCTTCCAACACACGCAAACTGCGTTTGTTCTTTACAGTTATGCGGCAATACATAAGCATACAAACCTTCTTTGTTCGCTCTCTCTCTCTCTCTCTCTCTCTCTCTCTCTGTTTATATAAATATAAATGTATATGTATATATAGGATATATATATATATATATATATATATATATATATATATATATATATATATAATGTGTGTGTGTATGTGTCTGCATGCAAACAAAATTATAAAAATTATGATATAGTTACTTATTATATATATATCTATATATATATATATATATATATATAGATATATATATATATTAGAATCGATTAAAAACAGAACGAACACATACATGCAAACAATAAAATGTCTATAAAATACGCATTTCCTCTGGCACCTTCTCACCCTTTCTTAACAAACTAACCAAACCCAAAGTACACCCATGGCTCCCGGTGGAATTGGTACAACCCCCCACACCTTCCTCTCTCCTCCCAAAGGACCCCCCCCCCCCCGTCCAGCAATCTCTCTCTTAATGGTCAATTACCATCAAGCAAATTCTCCATCGTCTGTAACTCATCCCCAGGGATGAAATGACGTAATGGGTTCGCCCATTACTTCAGTGGATAATATTAGTCCTACACAATAGGACTTAATACCAGTCCCCATCAGGGGAACGATCTCTCTCTCTCTCTCTCTCTCTCTCTCTCTCTTTCTCGTTTTAATCCAACTTCTCTTGCACTGCATACATATGGCAATACGTAAAACGCAGTGTATTATATATATATAATATATATATATATATATATATATATATATACATATATATATATATTCTGTGAGTAATACAGATAATTTATGGATAAAATACAACGCGTTTAATGTTTACCAAATATCAAAGTAGAAAGGGCACAGCAACATATAGTACTTGATATACGTACGAGTCAAAGGAAAACTTGCTTAAATCCGGCTGTAGAGAATGATCACAAATACAAGCAAACACTGTCTCAGGAATGACTCAAGATTAACTCTTCTGAAAGAATTCAAGCATATAGTGAACAAATTCTATTCCAAGACTGGTAATGCGAACTAACCCGCACTTATTTTCTCTCATGAATATCACTCGCATCAACAAAGGAGACCGCAGACTACGTATATAATAATTCTATCTCGCATTAATTATCATATATATAAATACAAATTCTCCCTCTCAGACATGTATAATCACATGAGTAAAACGCAAGCTCGCTCTCATGAACGATCAGATCACATTATTATTATTATTATCATTATTATTATTATTATTAAAAGGATGAACCCTATTCATATGGAACAAGCCCACAGGGAGAAGGTAACAGGATATACAGAAAGAAGAGATCTGTTATGAAAATAAATTAACAAATAAATAAATAAATAGAGAAGAATGAAAGCCAATGATTCAGATACCATCTCTCCCTCTGTCAAGGCCGCTCACACAACACATGCCCTTTTTCTTCCTCACGAATGATCACATGTATAAATACACCCCTTCCTTCTGTGTCTTTCTCTCTCCCTTCCAATTTCCAGAGTGACAGAAGAATCTCTAGCAATTCGGGTAAGTGCCTTTCAGCTGCGCGTCTTATTGGAGGAGTCCTTCTCTATTCAAGTTTTCACAGGAGCCACCCAACAGACTCTTTAGCAGCCGAAGGAAGCGGTTGCTATTTACGGAGAGTTCCTTTCCTAGCGGGAAGTAGGTGAACAATAACTTCGTTTATTGCTCGAAGGTTTGTATCTTTTCGTCGGTACACAGAAATGACTGATTTCAGATTTCTTCATTTTTTCCTTTATTTTTGTAGTTGCTACAGCTCACTTTATATTTCAATTCTTCTTATATGAATCAAATTCAAGTTCTCTTTGCACGTTCTTAACTTCATTTCTTAAGTGGTTACTAAGCCCAAAAGGGGACAGGAAGCCAAATGTCCCATCTACCCTTTTGCACATAGAAAAAAACCACCAACGCCACCCCACCCCCCCCCCACAAAAAAATAAAGAAAGAAAATAAGGAAAATATCGAAAAGAAAGACACAACTGCTCAAAGAACTGAAGGTTACAAACCAGGAAACGCGGAAAATAGGGAAGAGGCTCCAAAAACTCGTTATTCCTGTTTTTGATAAAAAAAAAAACTTATGGTTTGGCTTTTTTCTGTAACGCTTCCGATAATCTTTTTAATTGAATCCCTTTTCCACTGAATTTCAAAATCCCGTATTTTCCCTCTAAAGCATTTTCTTCAATCTTCAAAATGACAGATGTGCTTGGTCCTCTCTGCTTTATGGGAAATTTTCAAGTTCATTTACAGGTCTCCTCAATTTAATCAATAAAATTTAAACCACAGTTCCTCAATTAATAAAAATTATTCACATTCCCTTTATCTTACAATTAACAATTGCAATCCTCTTCATCATCTCACATATAAGATCCACTTCATCAGTCTCATAAAATCTGAAGCCAGTGATATTTGTCATCGTCAATGTCATGAATAAGACTTTCAGTCCTCCTTAATCTCCGATATAAGAGTAACAACAGTTCGTTTCCACAATACCTTAGATAAAATTCACAGTTCACTAGATAAATCTCATGAATGAGCTTTTCAGTTCTCGCACTCCATCACTTACATAAGATTTCTAGTTCTTTTCCTCCCACTTCTAAAATAAGATATTAGTTCCTTTACCCGAACTCCAATATAAGATTGACATTTCTCATCTCAAATCCCTTGGAGCTGGAATGATTTGCTCTCTCTCTCTCTCTCTCTCTCTCTCTCTCTCTCTCTCTCTCTCTCTCTCTCTCTCTCTCTCTCTCTCTGACACTTCTATTCTCGAACGCTGCCTTAAAGATGACTTTTTTTTCTCTATGCTCTTTCAGCATGTCATGTCCATTCAATGACTACCTACCACTAATTACAACAGTGAACACAAGGCTGGAAATGCAAGGAAGAAGAGTCAATGAATAAACATACTGAGCCAAAGTTACTCAAAAAAATGGTAAATTCAGCAACCAAAACGACATGATACAAATGACAGGCGTTACCTTCATCAGCGGCTTGCTCTAATGATTCTCACAAACAAGATGAGTTCCTTACGAGGATGAGAACGCAGAAACAAGCTAAGAAAAGCACTACTTCAATCATCACCTGAATAATAATGATGAGAACAGACTGTTTTACCAATTACGTTCAAATCAATAATACTTATTCCCCTTCTTAAAAGTTAATTAATGAAACACGGTTAAAATCCCATTAACAACATGGATAAAGAAACCTCATCCTACTGAAGACATTAATTTAAAAGACGAACGTGCAATTTAATCGCCTGGTTGTAGTTACTATGTAACGCTTTCCCGAGATCAGCTGCTGGTTTGGAAAACCTGTCTCTATTCACTTTCACATCTGGGGTCCACGGATGAGCCTTCTAGGGTCCTTTTGTTTGTTTTTCTTTTTTAATGGGAGACCGGAGGGATGGTAAACCTAATATCTTTATCACGTAATCATGAAGGGGTCTGGAGAATCAAACAGAATCAAATATCACGAGACCTCATAAAATCTTCTAAATGGTCCACAATGATATAATTGTTAGAAGCTCGAGTAAAATTTTATAAAAACTTCTGAACCTTCTCTGAGTTCATCTTCATTTTAATTTATCGAAGATATGAAGATATACCCAGAGAAGGGTTCGAAAGCTTTTATAAAATTTTACACGGGCTTCTAACAATTATATAATTGTGGACCCTTTAGAACAAAAAAAATTCAAATTATATAAATATTAAGGAATTACTGACGAGTGAAGATAAACAAATAAATAATATTCCAACTAATTAAACAATTGAGGTAGCGATATACTAAATTTTCAAAGAATCTTGTACAAAATTCCAGAGCGTGCCAGAATCACATTACATGACCATCTCTTTTATTAGACATTTATTTGAATATGAGAAAAAGATCCATTAAGTGAATTTGTGCTTCTATTCTATTCTTGTTATATATTAGAGCAGTATTTTGTAAATTGTTCATATAGTAAATGAAGTGTATAATAATAATAAAAAAAAAGATGAAAACAGAACACAACTTTCACTTAACTGGTCTCTGTCTTCTATTCTTAACTGGGACGTGATTATTCGTAAATACTAAAATTAACTATTATTATTATCATACTATTCATACGGGTCAACCAGGAACAAGCAATAAGAACAATCGTAATAACTGTCAATAAAATAGGCAATTATATTATTTAAAAAATTAAATATACCTTGGTATAAAAGCCAGTCATAAAATATGACTCCAAACAGCGCCACGCTTTCATGCGGTGCAGTAAACTTTACTTCGGTTCATCTGCTTAGTGACTGCTTCTAGATCTACTCGCAAAAGCAAACAACCAGACGAAAAACAAAGACAAAGAGAAAGGTAAAGACGCCTCAAAACTTAAAAGCATGAAACCACAATAATTGTACGTCATCCATCATTATGGACGATCCTCTTGCACACCGCTTTCTAATGCAAGCGGCTATTTCACTTTCGCAGTTACGTGTGTGTGATTGCCAGTTACAACAGATACATACACACGCGTGTACGCGCACACGCACGCAAATATCATATATATATATATATAATATATACATATATACATATATATATATATATATATATATATATATATATATTATATATATATATATATATATATAGATAGTTGTTACAGAAAATCTGTCACGAAATTCCTAGTGAATTTGTGAAAAGACCAATTTGCTTAGGAACAACTGTATCCCTAAGGCATAGCATGAAACATGGCAAAACTGATTCATCTATACTGTTTCGCCATGTTTAGTGTTAGCCCTTGGGGGAACAAATGCACTTAGGGACATTTGATCCCTCAGGGGCTAGCATTTAAAACAGCGAAATACACTTGAACTTCGCCCCAAGTCCAGCCCCGGGCGCATATTCCCGAAGTGCACTGAGCGTTCGGCCAGACTCCGGCCCTACAGCCGCTGTGGGCGGAGATATCTCACTATTATAGCAGACGACGCATTTCGTTCCGCCTTACTGCCCTCTTCGTTTCTCCTCCGTCATTAGCTTATTTTGTTGTTTTTATAATTTCTATGTTGTGTAAATATGAAATTGTGATATATATCCATATAAATTTAATGGATAAGCAAGAATTGCATATTTTTGGCTATATAAATCAATGTTATTCATAAAATTTATTGTAATATGCTGCGAGTTTCGTTTCCTAAACCCGAAGTTTTGTTTACATTCGTCAGCTGATGTGTGGCCTAACTTCTGAGGGCGGAGACATCTCTCTTTCCTTGCAGACGACGGACGACGCATTTTGCATTTCTCTATGCCATACTGCCCTCTTCATTCTTCTCTCAGTCATTAGATTATTTTGTTATGTTTTTTTATTAATTTTTTTTCATGTTAGGCTTTTACATGCTGCCACAGCTGGTTCTTACGTACTACTCATTCGCTATGCCGTTCACTTGTCCTGAGGTGTGACGTCACGAGGTTACGAAATGCTGGAGCTAATTTGCCCCATATATATATATATATTATATATATATATATATATATATATATATATATATATATATATATATATATATATATATATATATATATATATATATATATATATATATATATATATATATATATATATATATATATATATATATACACCTCAGGACAAGTATTTTCCAAATAAACAAGTTGTGTTAATATATATATATATATATATAAATATATATAGATAGATAGATATATATATATATATATCCCCTTTTTCATACCCTGTCATTTGTTACAACTTTCGGATGACAAGTATCGTACAGGTTCTAGGAACTGCACTGAGCTGAATTGGAATCGGAACGCCTCTGAGTTTCAATTTATTTAGCACTTATAAAGTTGAGAAATACTGGGCTATACATTTTAGGTAAAATCTGTAAAGCTGGAATATACTGGTTCATGTGTGTTAGAACCTGAGCCAATGCTTATAAACTGAAAATATGTTGGTCAATTTACACTAATGCCCGAGCTAATAGTTATAAAGTGAAAATATATTGGTTAATTGATACTTACAATTAAGCTACTAATACTTATAAAGTGAAAATATATTGCTCAATTTATACTTACAATTAAGCTAATAATTATAAAATGAAAATGTATAGGTCGATTTATACTAAAACCAGAGCTAATACTTATAAAGTAAAAATGCATGGGAAAATTTATACTCAAGACTGCCCTGATACTTATAAAGTACAAATATATCAGTCAATTTACATTAAACCCTGAGCTAATGCTAGTAAAGAGAAAATATGTTGATCAATTCGCAATTCTAACTTTGTTAACACTTTTAAATTGAAAATATCTTAACCATATCATACTGAAGTATGAGCAGATACTGATAAAATGTCGACAGTACTCCTGCCCTAAAAATATTCCCGTAGGAACTGAGGTGGCAAAATATCAAATTAAGATTCTTGTAACGAAATATCATATCAATAATAAATCTTACATTCTAATTAGCTTTTTCATTTATGACTTAAATCGTGAATCAGCTGTCAGCTATTTTCTACTAAAAATATAGTTCACATAGATATATATATGTGTGTGTGTGTGTATGTGTGTGTGTGCGTGTGCGTGTGTGTGTGCGTGTGAAGATTGGCTCCAGGGTGTTCAGAAAGTCCCTGAGGACTGCTTAGAAATTCCTTTCTTCTGAATGGCTCCAGAGTGCTCAGCAGGTCCCCGAGGACTGCACAGAAATTCCTCTCTTCTGAAGACCGAAGCAGCTCCCGTGGAGCCCAAAATGACTCAGGACCCAGACACATCAACTGTGTCCGAGGATCAGCAAGCATTCCCGAAGACAGCAACGACGCAAGAATCCCAGCAGAATCCAGAAACGTCACGCGTCTTTTTTTAAAATTAACGATAAGTCAGAGAGAGAGTTGATTTATAACAAACAAAGATGTTTCTAAGTTTGCTTACAGTTGTGCTTGCACAGTGCTTTGAATTCGCGGTTCATCAAGTCCCCCGCGAGATTATGCGGTTTTTGTTTGCCATACCTGTTGTGCTATTCACTGAAGTATTTATACTTCGAGGATTTGGAGGCATTAGTATGGTTCGGTTCTTTGTCGATTTCTCGGCCTTGGACAACCCTGGCTGTCTTGAGGAGGCTGGAAATCTAGAGAACCAAGTTGTTCATTCTGAGATTGACGAACTCGATATTTCGGATAACGAAGAAGACGACGCTTCGGATAACGAAGAAGACAGTCAGTCAGACTGCGAAGATGATGACAGTTCGGATAGTGAAGAAGAATCACCGCATTTGGATACTAGTCGAAAGTTCGAGGAAGTAATCCTGAAGAATGAAAATGCCTTTTTAAGGTTTGAAAAAGAGAGGTTAGAGAAAGACCAGCTGATAAAAGATTTAGCACGAAAGATAAAGGCCCTGACTCAAGGAAGAATGAAGATGGAAGAACACATAAGAGACCTCGAACTATTGAACAAAGAAAAGGAGACACAAATCTATTCAATGTCCGAAGAAATGCAAATATTGAAAAGCAAAATTATAGAAAAGGCGAAGGTAACCGAAGTGCAAATGAAAGAGAGAGAAGAGAAGGACCAGAAGCTAATTATTTTGGAAAACACTGTCGTAGTTCTCGAGATGGAGAAGGAGACGTTGCATCGAGATCTACAGCTAAGAGAAGATAGCAGGCTAGAAATGCAAGTCAGGATAACCGAGCTAAATGAGGACTTGCAAAGCCTTCGCAAAGAGAACAGAAGGAAAGAGAAGACCATTGAAAGTCTGAAGAAGGAAAGCGAGCAGAAGACCTCCAAGATCAGCGACTTAGAGGACGAGTTACAAGTCCTTGTCGCTGAGAAACAGATGGCCCAAGAAAATGTGAAACAGCTCCACAAATGTAAAGCCGAATTAGTTGAAAAGGAGGGAACTGGAAAAGCTGAAAGAGGAGAACTTGCAGAAAGATAGAGAGCTCCTCCGACTGGAAAATGAGTGCACCCTCAAGCAAATGGAAGTCATCCGTTTGCAGAAAGCATCTCAAACTGTTGTAGCAGAAAACCCGACGGCAAATGGAAAGCTGAATGAAATAAGAAGAAGGAAAGTTCAACTTGAATTTGAATTGGCTGAAGCGAAGGAGGAATTAGAGACGACGGAGTTTGAAAAGATGGAGGCAATCTTGGAACTCGAAAGCCTCCAGGAGGAGACCTTGGCCAAGGACACGAAGATCAGAGGCTTGGAAACTAAAGTCAAAATGCTTACAGGAGAAGAGGAGCGTCAAGGAATAAAGGCTCCTATATCTGAGAGGAAAGCTGAAGAGAAAAAGGCTTCGGATAAAGCTCGATGTCTGAGGAAGCCCCAGATCAACTGCGAAGCTCTCTCCCGACAAATTGACAGCCTCGATGAAAAACTTCGCCAAATCAAGGGATCTGCAGCCATCCTCCGAAAACTGGAGCAAAAAGCGAAGATGTTTCGAGAGCTCTACAAGGGAAACGCCGTCACGTAAAGGGTGCACACAAAGGAACCTCGGCATTTTTAGGAGAACTGGTGGTTTGCTTGCAATAGGATAACTCTGCTGGTGGGAACAGGAACAGGGCTGACTTTTGCAAAGGAAATCACTCCTGGATGTAGTTGTGGAAGCAGCTCTGAGCGGTGGACAGACTACAGCAGCTAGTGGACTGGCAAACAACTGCCCGAAGAGTGGATCAAATACTTCTCCAAGATTGGACTGTGGTGCACCCCCTCTCTCTCCTGCCACATTGATACCCTCGGGAATGGGTATCAATGCTAAATCACATGCGTGGAAGGCAAAACCTCTGGGCGCGGCATAAGAACCGTAAGTATCACGCCAACTACATATGTGAATTGGGTTATGCATTGCATATTAAATCCATTTTCTTGCATATATACTACAGTGGCAAACCTCTGGCGCGGCGTAAAACCCCGTAAGTTCAACGCCTTTTAAATATGCAAAAATATGGGTTATGCAATGCATAATGGATCAAATACTTGCATTATACTAACGTGGCAACTCTGGCGCGGCGTAAAAACCCGTAAGGTTTAATGCCTCCTATATATGCAAAATGTTTGATCCCAGTGTGGCAAGGGCACTAAGACATCGAAGGGTACCATCAGGAGTCGCTGTATTTCGACGTCGTCCGCTCTGGAGATTGGAAGCTTCCTGTCTACAGCGAAGGAGTGATTGGGCTGCAAAAGGAACCAGAGTTTCCCAACAGTGAGCAGAGAAATGGCTTGATTTTGGACTCTGTAAAGGAACCACTTGTTTTCTATCAAAACAGAGGAATGACCTGGAGGCGTTACCAGATGCAGGGTCATCAAACTGAGGATTTCATCTATCTTGGCTAGCTAAGAAAGCTGAGAGAGGGGAAGGGCCCACCCACCCCTGGCAAATATAAAACCCCTTTCAACGACGCTTTCTTAGTAATGATGCCCCAGGGGTGAGATCACTTAAGATCGATAAAGGCCTAATATATATATAATATATATATATATATATATATATATATATATATATATATCCTATATAGATCTATATATACCTATATAGATCTATATATATCTATATAGATAATATATATATATATATATATATATATATATATATATATATATATGTATATATAGATCCATATATATGTTATTCCCACCACATAAAGAACGTGTGGACGCTCTCTGTCTCCAAGCAAAAAATGCATGTATGAAAACCTTTTATACACACATATATGTTAAACAAAGACGAATGCGTCTCTTCTAAACATGCGCCAATAAAGAAAAACACGTCACTTTCTGCTACTATGGGAAAAATAAATGTGGTATCCCAAACCAATCCCATTACACAAACAAAATCATTCCAAAGAAACCCCAGGACCGGGCCGGGTCAGCTTCGACTTGAACTCATGAGAGATACAGAGGTGTTGAGGAAGACTGGTGTTTAACTGCGGAACAAGTTGTTTAATGAAAAAGTGATTCTAAAATAGCCAAATGCTGTTCGTTAGGGGATTGGCCTATAATTTTAATATCTTTGTAATTCATGTCATGTTTACATTTCTTTGTGTGCTCGCGTATACATGAAAACTCAGGATTAGTTAATTTGACACCTGTTCTATAACTAACAGCTCGATGAGAGTCTAATCTCACTTTGAGTAACCTCCGTGTGGAGCCGACGTACTTCCCTAGATTAACATCTTAGGGCAATTAAATAGATATACGACTCATGAGGTCATCAGTGGACTGAGTTTTTCTCCTGTTTAAACAAAGATCTGATATTCATTGGGTTGCAAGGTATTAGTTTTAATTCGATTGCAGGAAAAAACTTTCTATTTACAGTTTCAATTTCATGGTAGAAATTTTTGTTATGAATAAATGGGACACTTGCAAACAATCGTAATTTTGGCACTGTTTGGTATTTTAATTTTAGGGATGGAAGATATTGTTTAAGAATCTGTACAGGTGTTTATAAAAAAGTTTTGATGGAAAGCAATTGTCAGTGAAAAATTGGCGGAGATAGGTTATTTCATTGTGAAAATGATTCCAGTTAGACGTTATGTTGAAAGCCCTGTGAAAGAGGGTAGACATGGAGTTTAGTTTAAAATTATAAAAACAGTTGCTATAAAAATTTGATCCTAGGCCGGTAAACGTTTCCTTTCTAAAAACCGTGGTGTTAAAATGATCATCATATCTAAAAACGGTTACATCCAAAAATGTGAAATTAATGTTAGGATGTATTTTATTGGCATAATGAAGAAATTTGTCAGCCTGATCTTTATCTCTGAACAATAAGAAGGTATCATCCACATACCTAATTAAAAATAATAAAGATGGTAGGCCTCCAAAGGACAGTTGTCCAGTATGCGTTCCTCCAGGGAGCACATAAAAATGGATTCATTATTTGCTAGACTTCTTAACCTCCGCCTCGATGTAGATGTACCTAAAATTCGATCAAAACCACAAGGTATAGCTCAGAAAACTTTTAACACTTTAACTGCTCCTTGGACTCCATTCTTTTCTAAGAACGACCTGAATATTCTTAAAGAATTTGGGAAACGAAAGACTAACAATAACAAAACCTGACAAGGGAAAAGGTACTGTAATACTAAATAAATACGAATACATACAAAAGATGGAAAATATCTAAAAAGATGAATCTAAATTCAAAAAGACAGGAGAACCTCAATATTCTGCTATCTTTAAGACAGAAGATCGAATCAACCGTTTTTGAAATACCTTAAAGACTCGAAAATCATTAGTGAAAATACTTATACTTTTATTACATAGCACAGGTGCCTCATGTGGGGTGATGTATGGGTTAAGCTGGCCTCACACTAGGCATTTTTTTTTCTCGAGCAGCGAGCCGTTGCTGCCGAGAATGAAAAACCGGGAGCTTTTAGCTCGAGATTCTAGCTTCCCAGCAGGACGGGAAGCAGCCAGCACGAGCCGCGAGCCACAGCATAGTGTAAACAAACAAGATGGCTGCTGCTGATAGGACGTACCTCCTGAGCCACTCTTGACCCACAAACGTTTTTTGTTACTCTTGCATTCACGTAAGTTTCCGAGAAATAAACCACTGCAGCGCATCTTGCAACAGTCCGACAATTTCTGGGCGCCATGATGATATCAGCTGATCAGTTTTGTTTTACTTTTTCTACGGCCTCCTCAAAACCTCGAGTTCCTAGTGTGACGATACAACACTTTTGCTCGCGAGCATCGGCTGGATGCTGGCCAAAACCACGAGCAAGAAATGACTAGTGTGATACCAGCTTTACCTAAAATCCATAAAGAAGGTATATCAATGAGGCCTATTCTCACCTCCTATACAACTTCTAATTACAAAATTGCAAAATTTCTTGTGCCTCTCCTAGCGCCTTTAACTACCAATATCTATAGTTGTAAGAATTCAGAATATTTTAAAGAAAAAATAAACTTTACCGGATTCAGACTTATTTATGGTTAGCATGGATGTAGAGTCTCTTTTAACTAATGTACCGGTAGAAGAAACCATTGATATTATTGTTAGCCGTATTTTTACTGACCCAGATGCCCCTTTTAATAATTTTAACCTTACGGGTTTTAGAAAATTGCTCGAGCTCACTGTCCTGGACACAGCCTTTGTTTTTAACGGCAAAGCCTAACATTCAGGTTAGGTTGGATGGTATGGCGATGGGCCCGGGATACCCTTTGGGTCCCACCTTTGCAAACATTTTGATGTGCTCCCTGGAGGAACGCATACTGGACAACTGTCCTTTGGCCTACCATCCATTATTTTATAATAGGCATGTGGATGATACCTTCTTACTGTTCAGAGATAAAGATCAGGCTGACAAATTTCTTCATTATGCCAATAAAATACATCCTAACATTAATTTCACAATTGAATATGAAAAGGAAAATAAACTGTCATTTTTGGATGTAACCGTTTTTAGATATGATGATCATTTTAACACCACGGTTTTTAGAAAGGAAACGTTTACCGGCCTAGGATCAAATTTTTATAGCAACTGTTTTTATAATTTTAAACTAAACTCCATGTCTACCCTCTTTCACAGGGCTTTCAACATAACGTCTAACTGGAATCATTTTCACAATGAAATAACCTATCTCCGCCAATTTTTCACTGACAATTGCTTTCCATCGAAACTTTTTATAAACACCTGTACAAATTCTTAAACAATATCTTCCATCCTAAAATTAAAATACCAACAGTGCCAAAATTACGATTGTTTGCAAGTGTCCCATTTATTCATAACAAAAATTTCTACCATGAATTGAAACTGTTAATAGAAAGTTTTTTCCTGCAATCGAATTAAAACTAATGCCTTGCGACCCAATGAATATCAGATCTTTGTTTAAACACAAGGAGAAACTCGGTCCACTGATGACCTCAGGAGTCGTATATATATTTAATTGCCCTAGATGTAATCTAGGGAAGTACGTCGGCTCCACACGGAGGTTACTCAAAGTGAGATTAGACTCTCATAGAGGCGTTAGTTATAGAACAGGTGTCAAATTAACTAATCCTGAGTTTTCATGTATACGCGAGCACACAAAGAAATGTAAATATGACATGAATTACAAAGATTTTTAAAAATTATAGGCCAATCCCCTAACGAACAGCATTTAGCTATTTTAGAATCACTTTTCATTAAACAACTCGTTCCGCAGTTAAACACCCAGTCTTCCTCAACACCTTTGTATCTCTCGTGAGTTCAAGTCGAAGCTGACCCGGCCCGAATTGTCACTCGGTCTGTGCTTTCAGCACCTTATGGTATTGATTCCTCCCTACTCTTATACTTGCATTTTATATTTGTTAACTTTTAAGCTTTTAATATGTATTCCGAGTTTGTTATTTTAACTTTTGTTTTATCTCTTTTTTTAGCTTGATAATGGGACTTTTATGTCTTGAAACGTCGCGACAATAAAAGTACATATAATGGGAATAAAGGATTGTCCTTCA
>NC_061088.1:31086847-31089720 GCF_015104395.2 Macrobrachium nipponense | reverse complement strand
ACCTTTCAGGAGGGGAACTAAGGACCTAAATAACAAATCAAAAACAGAGGCAGGGGCACACTCAAGACAGGTACAGTGTTGTGGAGGTAGTATCCAAATAAAAAAGTAATTAGCTTATGCATGGTTCGCATTCAATTTCTACACAAAATATGGAGCCTTTGTATAACGTGGGGATGGCGTTCAAAGTGCAAGAAAATAAATTGTTATTTATAGATATATATATTTTTGTGCAAGCCATTCTATACGATATGAAATAGCTAAAAACTCATCAGTTCTGTTAATGAATGGCCCAACATTCTACGTACTATGAAAACTATGACACTCGGGAGCCTCTGTAGTTTGTTGGGTTAGGCTTGCCTAACTTCACTTAACCTAATCTAACCTAACCTTAACTTACTTTACCTTACCTAACCTAACCTACCCTACCCTACCAATAAAAAAGGTATATGTCAGTCCCCACATTATACATACCTATTACCCCAAAATATTAAATTCCTTCCATAGCAGACAAGAAGTTCAGGTTTAATATAATTTTTAAGACAACACTTCTTGCAATAGTCTAAAGCTTTTCATGAAGAAATTAAAGCTACTAAAGTCGACTAATAATCTAAATAGCTTTTTACATTCTTCTGGAGCATTGTCTGGAGCTGGCAGGGGTAAAATACCTTGTCAACCAACATCAGTTGCTAGACGCCCAGTTGCCATGCCAAGAGGAGCTGCCCCAATTGGGAAGGGCAGAAAAAGAAAGTCTGACTAGCTCTTAAAAGCAACTAAATGTAAGAGAAACTTGGCATTCAATGTTTTGCTGAACCAGCAAAATGCCAAAAGCCATTAACCTTAGTGAAATGTTAAGCCTTGTGTCCTATCTTTGCTAAATGTATCTTCACAGCTCAAATTTCTGAACTATGTTACCCATCTTGTAACTGCTTTGTATTTTCTTTAGTTCTATATTTATGCTTCTTTTTGAATGAGAACTCCATACCACTGCTGCATACTCCAGAGTTGTCTTCTGAAAGATATTATTCTTTTCACCATTT
Source organism: Macrobrachium nipponense (assembly GCF_015104395.2). Classification (NCBI taxonomy): domain Eukaryota; kingdom Metazoa; phylum Arthropoda; class Malacostraca; order Decapoda; family Palaemonidae; genus Macrobrachium; species Macrobrachium nipponense. Next base: position 31,088,683 of record NC_061088.1, on the reverse strand, counting down.
CTTCATCCAGAGTGAAAACTACCTTTATATTTGCTAGAACTGCGTATGCACTTCTCACTTATTATTTCTGTGATCTTCAGATTGTAGTTTCTTTATTTATTAGGACTCGTGTATGTATTACCTACTAGCATCCATGCCATGTGCGTAGGAAGCTGCTTATATATTATCTACAGACATTTATAGTACTGTATTCTGTGATGCTTCCCATATTCCTGGGTATGGGATGGCCGATATATATTACATGGATTCTGTTTATTATCACCATTTCTTCATCCACTGTAAAAACTACCTTTATTTGCTAGAACTGCATATGCACTTCTCACTTATTATTGCTGTGATCTTCAGATTATAGTTTTTTATTTATTAAGACTCGTGTAAGTGTCACCTACTAGCATCCATGTGCGTAGGAAGATGCTTATGTAATTATCTAAAGACATTTATTATAATAATGCTGAAAATGGGTTTATTTTTCATACAATATATTTTTTGTTAGTATTCTCGCACTTATTAACCCTCCCTTTTGTCCTTTTACTATAAGTCTGCAGCAAGTAAGACTATTGATCTCGCAGCTTCATATTATCATTAGTATTATTTAGCAATAGAGACTGATGTAAGATATTTTCACAGTATAGACATTTATTTTTTAAACCCCCTTCATGTCCTTGCTTGATGTACATAAAAGTTCATTTATACACACTGTACTGCAGTGTAGATGATGGAAAGTGATAAGCAGGTTGTAACAACAGGAAAAACATGTATGGACTAGAAAAAACAGCAGGCTGCGTGAAGTTCCAAGTTGTGCAAGGTTGCCACCCTTTAGAAGTGAATATATCTGAGAGCAAAAATGAAGGATCACAAACTAAGTACTGAAATTAAGGTCAATGCATCATGAAGTGAAGAGAATTTTTCTGAAGCATACTATCTGAAAAAGGAAGGTTGAGCCTGTAAAATTTTGACGTATGCAACGAAAATAATACTACAGAAGTGTATGCAAGGGTAAAAATTGAGAAAAACTATAAAAATTCGTTTTCATATATGACTAATAATTTCACCAACATTCCTTTACCCAATTCATCAATGCCTCACACATTTATTTTCCACATTGGCACTGCCTTTAGTGCACTTGATAGGTATGATGTCTCAAAACATGGAATGATACAAAGAGATCGTTTTTCAAAACATTGATCATAAAAAAATAGGATTGCTTTCTCTTACATGAACCATTATCTTTCTTTAAGCAAGATATAGCATACAATACAATGGGGCTTGTTGTTTTTGTTGTCATACTGTGCTGGAAAATGCTTTTCTTAACTACATTCCATAGGATTTGAATATCTTCCCCTTTGATTTTGCTCCATTTACAGCCTAACCCAGTGTCAATCATTTTCCCCCGACTCTTTTATCTAGCTTATTAGTGGGATTCTGAATATTGTAACATATGTTTGAGTCTACAAATGCAGCATTAACTATTAGGTGCCAAAGGGGTTGGTACCATCTTTTCCTCTTTCTTTTGTAAGGATATGTTGAGCAAAGTTTAAACTTATCATCTATACCGCCCCTCCCCCCCCCCCCCCCCCCCCCCCCCCCCCCCCCCCACCGTTATACGTATTATATAAATTCTGCATGAACACAGGGCTGGTCAATTTTTCCCCGTTGTTTGACAGAATTTTCACCTTATATGTCCTCATAAGAGAAAAGACAAACAAAATTTCAAAGGTTAGGCTACACCAAGAGTTAAAGAGAAAAATCAAAAGAGCAAGGTCAGCTGACTGATAAAAACCAAACAATATAAAGTATTTTTGTCATTAGTAAATTCAACATTGTGGTTTATTACTA
>NC_061088.1:31041847-31081847 GCF_015104395.2 Macrobrachium nipponense | reverse complement strand
TATATAATATATCATACGGGGAGACAGAGAGAGAGAGAGAGAGAGAAAGTATGGCACAATTAATCTCTCAGAAATGTATCCCGTTAGACTTCTCGAGACACTAGATCTGGTGCCCTTTGTCATGAGAAACTGGGGATATCTGTCAGTCAGGAAGTTTGAAAAACACAGGAAGTTTGAAAAAAACAAATGCATAAAAACCAGTTGCAAGAACGGGAAACGTACTATAGTTGTCGCTCAGAGAAAAGAAGTAAGAATGCATTATTATTGTTTTATTCTTTTCAAATTGAAACTGAGATATGGAGTTTTGCATAGTCGCTCAAAATGCACACACACCATTATATATATATATATATATATATATATATATATATAGAATATATATATATATATATATATACATATGTGTGTGTGTGTGTGTGTGTGTGTGCTTGTGTGTGTGTGTAAATGTATAGTCTCTCTCTCTCTCTCTCTCTCTCTCTCTCTCTCTCTCTCTCGCTCTCTCTCTTATATAATATATATATATACACAAATATAATATATATATATATCTATATATATATATATATATATACATATATATATATATATACACGCGTATATATAAATTGCCACTAAAGTGTTATTCAGTTGGCTATTACACATTATGACGTGCAATTGCCTCTCAACAGGTTCAGTAAATTCACTTGATGAAGTATAGGCTATCCAACCGAGCACTAGGGTATTTTCGGCCATTCAACAGTTTCGGAAATGTTTGGACTTTTACGAAGCAGGGACGATATTCCTACGCCCTAACAGACGATTTGGTTTATAAAAGAATTATGTAAACAAAAACATGATATTTCACTTATTCATCATAAATCTTTTGAATTTAACTGCAAACCTTATTATTATCCATTCAGAAACAGGATTCCAGTTATATATTTTGCATATACACTGTATTTTTAAAAAATAATCTCTAGATGTGCAATAATTTTAAGGAAGATGAGATACCTTTATTTTCAAGATATCTCAAAAACTAACGAGAACTCTGCTGCAATACTTTTTTTTAATGAACTTTTCCCATCCATTCAACCAGGGCACAATCTGACATAAGACACCGAGGAAACACAGGAGGGAGACAAATATGGAAATTACAAAGCTTCATTAAACAAGAAAGCTTTAGTTAGGCAATAATAAATAGCTGATTGAGCGCGACATAAATAAATGTCTTAATCCTCGATGATGAATAACTTTATGGAAATCTGTCTTCACAATAATTAACTACTCCATTCTGGGAAGTCACAACTGTCACAGTCTTTGACAAAGATTCAACATAACATATCAGCGTTACAACCACCTATGCTACTAGCAATGTCCAATGGGAGAAGTTTCATTGTCAGTGTCATTTCCAAGAAGTTACGCACTCAGACATCATGCTTCATTTAACTCGTTTTTTTTTTTTTTTTTTTATTACAGCATCCGGACAATGCCCCCGGTTCTAATAAATCACTAACAATGTGGTCAACACCTTTCCGAAAAACATACCAAAACACACATGTACTTCATCATTTTTTTTTCTCCCTTTTTATTATCCAAACTCTCTCGCACACACACACATACAAATACATACAAACAAACAAACACACACACACACACACACACACATATATTATATATATATATATATATATATATATATAAATATATATATATATATATATATATATATATATATATATATATATATATATATGATACTATATATACATATATATATATATATATATATATATATATAGTATATATATATATATATATATATATAAATATACATACATATATATATATTAGGGCTTGTGCCTTGTATGATAAGGCGCCCTATGACGGTAATGTTAGACTAGCGATAAACTTACGCTAAGTCGGTTGGTATTGCACTTCCATCTTCAATGGAGTGTCTGGGTTTTGTAGATCACTTACGAAGTCGGTATTATCTTTACGACGATGTGTTAAACTCATGGTTCGGTGAGGTTCTTGTAGAAAACACAAGGTATAAAAAAAATAGTATATTCTTCTGAAGTTTTACATGATGAAGATCAGGTATGATCGTACAAGTCTTCTATGACGATAGCTTGATCGCTTCTGCCAATGATGATGGCTAATCCTATTCCTCTACATGATAAAGCTTAGGTAAAGAGGTACAGGTCTTCTAATAACGATAGCTAACTCTGTTCTGCTTGTCTACCATCTCTGTTACAAGTTATGAAGGAAACAGACAGTAGTTCGAACATATGAACATACTATCAGAATGACATAGTTTCATACGAACACACAATCAAATGAGACACGCTACAGATCACGTAGGCCGTTTTGAATAATAGGTCGGGTAGTTGTCTCAAGCAGGAGCTTGGACTAATGTTTATAAACAATTGAATGACTACAGGTGACGGCATGTTATCTTAGCCTACATACTTATTGTATACGTCATCTTTAGCGTCTCTAGTACTGATCACATTCCTGCAAGCAATCTGGTTGACCTCTTAGTTTTAGACTTTATATATATGGACTAACATTCCATATTTTTTATTATGTAAACACTTACATCAGCCTCGGTCAGCTACCAAAACCAACTACTGAATATTACTTCAAAACTTGACTTGCATTTGACTTATTGGAGGGTGTGATACAGACCTAATTGTGAATATAATATACATATATAGAAGTAAGTAAATAAAACAAAAATTCATGGTGGATACATGAATTGATTCAAGTTACTAAAAAGAAATAAAACAAATGATATTGGTAAAATAATAGTGATCACATGATATATTAAATGATACAGTTTTTCACTTCATCTCATTAAGATACATATGCTACAGAAAATACTAATGTACTCTGATAATTGCATAGAATGAAGATTAACATGATAAAAATCATATTTTAACTGATAAAAAATTTCATATATGAATTGATAAAATTATTAATGTTTATGCTGATTGATTCGTTGATTTTTATGCTAAATGTTATATATCTGATTCAGTTAATCAATATACTAACTCATAAATAACTGCAGATATTGGTAAGATAAAAGGTAACAGATTGATTATAGGCTACCTGAGTTTGTTAATACATATGTATATGGATTCATATAATTATGATTAATATATGTGCACTTTAAATAGATTCCTATTGCGTACACGCAAAGATATATTTAGATTCTGTTATTTATGATCATTTATATAAGAGATTCCTATTGCGTACACGCAAAGATATATTTCGACTCTGTTTGATTTGATGATTCAATTATATATAGATTCCTAGTGTCTGTATCACACTCCTATATACTACATAATATATATATATATATATATATATATTATATATATATATATATATATATATATATATTGACATTAAGGAAAAATTAAATCTACAAAGCTGAGTATTTACCCTTCAAAACTTCCTGACAAATACGACAGTCATCCCAGCGAACATACTTGCACCCAGATGGTGTGGTCGGTTCACTGACCCATCCCTTCCCAAATTTGGACATGAAACACAGACAGACGCACGCTCAGATGCCACCAAGCCAAGGACACACATACGCAACATCAGAAATACATACACACACATATATATATATATATATGTGTGTGTGTGTGTGTGTGTGTGTACATACACACAATAATATATGTATACGTGTGTTTATGTATGTATGTATATATATATATATATATATATATATATAAACAATAAACAAGTTACAAATATTGTTTAATATCCCACCCGTATCACATTGAGAAGGAAATTATTATAGACAAGTGATTCTTCATCCGGGAGATTCGAACTCCCGACTTCGCATACAGTTAGGAGTGAAATTTGCCACTTGGCTAAGGTAAAAATACAAGTAAAAAAAGTCAAAGGTTCCCATTGTCGGAAGTTCGAACTTCCCAGGTGACGATTCACCTATTTGTTATAATATCCCTTCGGAGTTATTCCCGAGGCAGAGCTAATTGGATATTAAACGACTTTTATACCTTAATGTTTCGTGAATAGAAAAAAAATGTCACGGTGACGTGTGAAAACTTCTCACACACAAATACATACATACATACATACACACATATATAAAATATAAATATAAAATATAAATATATATATATATATATATATATATATATATATATATATATATATATATATATATATATATATATATATATATAATGTAACATAAATCTCCTACGTCCCTATCATTCAAACACTTGAGCTGTTGGTTAGCTTACAAAACATATGCTACAACAACCACTGTACTTTCTTTGTGATGTCTGCACCGACTCGAGAGATTAGTCAACTCACACGGAAGTGAAGAGACTTCCCATTGGAGACAATCTAGATCTAGGAAGGCGCGGCCGTAATGCCAGGGATTACGAGACAAAAAAGAAGAAGAAAAAAATTGATCTTAAAAATGACAAGGCTTTGAGCAGCTGCTATGAGTGAAGGACAGGTGTTTGGATGTCATCTGCCAATTGTAAAAAATGAAAAGGAGGGGGGAATTAGACGGTGAGCATTTTCTAAGTAACCATATATATACTATATACTATATATACATACATGTATATATATACATATATAGTATATATATATACGTATATATATACATATATATATATATATATATATATATATATATATAGATATATATATATATATATCTATATATATATATATATATATATATATATATATATATATATATATAATGTATATATATTGATATATATGAGACTTCTGTTAACCTCATTAGTGAAATGGGTACCTGCTTCTCAGTCGACTGTGTAAGCTAAAGCAAGCAATAAGGAAAATAAGCTCACTTAAGCTCACTTTCACCTTTCCCGTTTCCTGGTGTGTGTGTGTGTGTGTGTGTATACACACACACACACACACACACACACATATATATATATATATATTTCTTATAATGTAAGTTTAGAATGCAATTATAATTCTGGTAATATGATTAATTCACATCAGAACTTGTGTATCATGGTGTGAAATGTTTATTTCTGTGTTCAGATTTCCCAAATTTAAAGACAACATGCCTTAAGTGATCCATTTTTAATTTTGAAGCGCGTAAGACTTACAGAGAGTGAAAGCTCATAAGCCTTTGGAACAGAGTTTGTTTTTGCTCTTTGAGAATGTCTTAGCTAGGTGATTTCTTTAATCGGCCGCAAAAACAAGGCGTAAGACCCCCCAAGCCGCAATGTTATTCAGGCCCCTAGTAAATAGATAAGCTAGCTAGTTTTTCCATCGCGGTAGGTCCTGTGAATGGAACAAGGGTGCCTTATTCATAGTTATTCCTATAGAGATGACGTAATATGTTTTCGCCTTCAACTATAGACTATACGCTTATGGGTGAGAGACGGTCATTCTTTCGCTTTGAGGCATAGGCGGCGTGCGTTATACTCTCTCTCTCTCTCTCTAAGAATCTCTCTCTCTCGCTCTCGCTCGCTCGCGAGGCTGTCTCAGTAACTTAACGTAACGAGCTGGTCACTCATTTTTATATAATTCTTAGTAATATATGTGTTGTTTGTGGGATCTGAACATAGTATTGCATTTATTGGTTTAGTGAAGGCGCCACGAAAATAGTGAAAAAGTGTAAAATTGTAACATGGCCTTTTGATTGACGCTGCAGCTGTGTATAAGGTATTTTTACATATGTTGTGAAGTGCACTTCACGTTTTATTATTTCTAAACATTTATCTTTTGCTTTGTTCTTTTTCACATATTCCATTTTTTTTTATATGCTTAATGATTGTACTGTCAATGCTTTAATTGTTTTTATATTATGCATTATGTTTTTCTGCATTGTCTTTATTTTGTTTAATTAGTTTGAATAATATTCTATTGTGTACATTTTGAATCTTACACTTGTGAATTAACTTGCATTTAATTAAATTTAATTTCAAATTTAATTATTGCTTTATGATTTAATTTAATTAATTTTCTTGATAAACTTTGATTTAATTTTGGCTTAATAACCTTACTTCAAGAATTAATTTAAACTTTTGTTTTCAGGTAATAACAATTTCCCTGAGATTGTGAATTTCACTTATAAATTTTGAATTTAGAAATAAACTTTTGTATTTAAAATTCATATGAGTATTTTTCATTGAACCACCAGCTATATTTTATTTTGTTTAGGTAGACAAATATAGAGTGATAATTGTGACGTTTCCCACAAATAAAACAGAATCAGGGAAATACTTAAATTTGAATTTGCACGAGTGATACCCTTTAATTAAGATTACCTCACACATATTTTAATGAACTTAGACTGATTGTTTTCTTGACTGTTCAGTTAGAAAAAAGGGATCACTCTTACCTTTAGAGTATTCAGTCGTTTAGTATTTGTGATGAAGGGTCAGATGTCTGTCGTAGTGAGGTAAGTAACAACCAGGTACTTGAATGAACTGTGCCCTAAGTACAAGGGTGTCCCAGACCCAGGAATAAAAGGGTCTCTTGTATTAGCAAGTACAAATGGTAAGTGTAGTAACCAGATACTTGGCAATTTGGGTTAACAAATACTAATGGTGTCCAGACACAGATCTTTGACTATTTCATGCACCAAGTATTAATGGTATCCAGAACCAGATACTCTACGCCACTTCGTCACAAGTATTGATGGTGCCCAGACCCGGGATATTTGGCATTTTATGTACCAAATATCAATGATCCCCAGAAACCAGGGAGGAAAACAAATCACATTATCACTCTAGCTTATACTGGTGGTGTTAGGAATATAAATTTTGTTAGAAGAGTGACCATATATTTGTTTTTGCATTTTATTTTTTTGTAAGAATTATATTTGAGAAAAATGGCTCCATTCGATACTCAGGAATTCTTAGCAGCCCCTTCCATCCAAGTGTTGTCTGAAACTACTCTGACTAAGGCACAGTGGAGTGCTTTAGCAGCAGCATGTGGTTGTCATGTGACTAGTAGCATGATAAAAGCACAAATCAAATGCACTGTCATGCAGCATTGATAGACTCTGGTAGAATAACTGATGATGATGAGTTAGAATTGGCTCAAGAGTTGTTGAATGTAGCACAGGCTGATCTTATATAAGCAAGTAGAAAAGAAAGAGAAAAGTGATGCAGAAGTTGGAAACTCAGACGCATAGAAGCAGAAGAAAGTTTGATTAAGCTGAAAATACAGGCTGAAAGAGAGAGAATACAAGCTGAAAAAGACAGAATAGACAGGGAAAACAAGAAAGAAGAGAAAGAGAAGAAGAAAAAGCTGCAGAAGATGAAAGGCAAAGGATAAAAGAGGAAAGAGAAATTGCAAGACATGAAAGGGAGATGGAATTGATAAGAGCTAGATCCACATTACCTGCAACACCGTCTAACCCTAACCATGGTAATCAAGACCCTGTATTTGATGTAGTAAGAGTGCAGAAGTTAATCCCTAAGTTACTGAAGAGGCTCCAGATGAGTTCTTTGATCACTTTGAGAAAGTGGCTTCAGGTATGGGATGGCCAGAAGATAAATGGTCAGTTTTGCTACAAAGTGTCTTGATTGGTAAAGGGAGAGTGCTTATCTAGCCTTAACAGCTGATCAGTGTAAAGACTATAAGGTGCTCAAACATTAATGTGCTACAAGTATACCAGTTGGACGCCCAGAGTACTACAATGAAAGATTCAGAAACTTAAGAAAGGATGAAAAAGTAACTTTCTTGGATTATGTCTTATAAAGTGAGAAGGTGTTTTAAAAGATGGTTGGAGGCAGCTAAAGTTACAACTTTTGAAGAGTTAGAAGAGTTAGTTGTTTTAGAGCAATATTTTAAAGGTATTCCCTGAGCATATAAGAGCCTATTTGAGAGGGAGAGAGGTTAAAACTTGACAAAGCTGCTACACTGAGTGAGGACTACAATATAATTAGTAGCAGGCATATATAATGCCAAGTACCAGAATCAACCACGCCCAGGTTTTAAGTCTCATCCAGGTTTCAGGAACAATTATATAAGTGGGAAACCTACAAGTAATAATACTCCTCAGCAAACTAATGTGAAAATCCTCATCTATTTTGCAAGAACAGTTGCAAAGCCTAATGTTGTCTGCTTCAAGTGTGGAAGAGCAGGACATTTCAGTCAGGAGTGTTATTGGAATTATCAGCAGTCCAAGCCTGTTGGTCAAATAGTAAGAGGTGACCAGGTCAAACAGACTGTTAAGAACAATGTGGGGAAGAGTCCGTCTACAGGGAGGACTGAAACTAAACAAGCTGAGTGTTTAGCAACCAGTGGAAATGTAACTTCAAGCAGTGAGTGGATGAGCAGTTTGGAGGCTTTTAAGCATATATCTATGAGGGTACACTGGCAACTCAGGAAGAGAGTGTGCAGGTACCAGTCAAGATTTTACGTGATACAGGGAGCAAACCATAGTGTGATGTTACGTGGTGCTCACCCAATGTTGGAGAAGAATCTCACTGGAGATTCAGTTATATTGAAGGGTATAGGAGGAGAGGAAGTAACTCCTATATGCCGCTTACACCTGTCCTGTGAATTGGTGACAGGGAGTGTTGATTTTGCTGTAAAGGACTCACTGGCTGTGGAAGGTGTACATGTTCTGTTGGGAAATGAAGTTGGTGGTGTTCCATTTGTTCCTTGTCCTGTAGTGACAGACAAACCGTTGAGGATTAGTCCTACGGTAGAGTTTGGAGAAGAATAACCCCCATGTTCCCTAGTTGTGTAACTACCAGAAGTATGAGGAGAATTACGACTGTTGGTGAAGAAACTGAGGATTTGCATGCCCAAGATGGATCTAGTGAAGGATCTTTGAACTTAGAACAATTGTTCCAGGGGAGTGATGCCTCCCGTGGAGCTGACCAAGAAAGGATTTCCCAAGAAAAGGAAGAATCTGTTGTTCCTGAAAAGACTCCGAGTAGTCAAGGTGTTCCTGAAGATAGTCGGGAAACTGCAGTAGCTGAGGTAGCAGATATTGATGCTTCAACTATTGAAGTTGCGACAGGTAACAAGAGAGAAGCTAATGGACTTTGCAGAAGAGGGATGCATCTTTAGCTGATTTGTTCTTCAGAGTTGTTGATTCAGGAAGAGATGCAACAAACTCCTACCTGTTATTATCTGAAGGAAGGTTACTGATGAGGAGTATAAACCTTCAGATATACCCGGAAATGCTGAATGGGGCGAATATCATCAGATTTTGATTCCATGTCCATTGAGAAAGCAAGTGGTGGCAGTAGCTCATGAATCTGGACATATGGGAGTCAGGAAGACTGTGGAGAAGGTCATGAGATATTTTTTCTGGCCTGGACTTCATAAAGATGTTAGCAGGTTCTGTCGAGAGTGTCATACCTGCTAGATAGCTGGAAAACCTAATGAAACCATTCAGAAAGCCCCCTTACAACCTATAGAAGTTTAGAGGAGAACCCTTTAACAAGGTGATTATAGATATGGTTGGACCGCTTCCAAAGACGAAGAAAGGAAATGAATATCTGTTGACATTAATGTGTCCTGTTACCAGATATCCTGAAGCGATCCCTGTCAGAAACATATCTGCCAAGATAGTTGCTGAGAAACTATTGGAGTTTTTCTCCAAGTTGGTATACCAGAAAATTGTACAAAGTGATGAGGAACGAACTTTACTTCCAAGTTATTCCAGGATATGATGAACTTATTAGGGGTAAAACAACAGTTATCAACTGCTTATCATCCAGAAACTCAAGGTGCCTTGGAAAGGTTCCACCAGACATTGAAAAGTATGTTGACAAAGAAATATGTTCTGAGTCGGGAAGAGAATGGGATGTTTGGTTTACCCTTAATGTTATTTGAAGTTAGGAATGCTTATCAAGAAGCATGGGATGTTCACCCAATGAAATGATTTTTGGAAGAGAAGTGAGAGGACCTTTGAAGATTCTTGCAGAAAATTGAGTAGAAAATAAAGAAGAAATCCAAGGAGAGTATGTGAAGAACTTAAGGAAAAGAAAAGGTTTGGAAAGAGATTAGAAAATTCTCTTTAGAAAATCTGAAAATGAGTCAAGAGAAAATGAAAAGGAACTATGACAGAAAGACTAAGCTAAGAAGTTTTAGTGTTGGTCAACAAGTGTTAGTGTTTCTGCCAGTCAAGAGATTTCCCCTTACAAATAATTTCAAGGTCCTACAGGATAATTGAGAAGTCAAGTGATAGAACTTATGTATTGAAACTCCAGAAAGAAGAAAACGACAGAGGAAGATACATGTGAACCTTTTGAAACCTTACTTCTCAGAAACTAGAACTGAAACTGTGTCAATAATACAGACAACTTCATCTACAGAAGACGATGACGGCTATGAATTGGGAGCTGAAAGCAAGATGAATAATTCTTCAATTTTGGAAAATTTGGAGGATAAACTGAAACATCTTAATGTTGAACAAGGTGAGGAATTGAGTGAAGTGATTAGAAGCTTCACAGAGATTTTTGCAGATGTGCCCAGACGTACTAATCTGACCAAACATGAAATCAAGATCAAAGAGGATGGAAAATCGTTCAAACAAAGAGCTTATCGCTTATCACCTTATCATCGAGATGTTCTGAAGAAAGAAGTTCAGTATTTGCTGCAACATGGATTAGCAGAAACCCAGTTCAAGTCACTTCAGTTCCTTTCTGTGTGTTAATGAAGAAAACCTGATGGCTCCTTTAGGATGTGTACTGATTATAGGAAACTGAATTCCATTAGTGTGGCTGACAATTATCCCTTGCCTCTTATAGATCCGTTACTTGATAATATTGGGCAAGCCAAGTTTGTTTCCAAGATAGACTTATTGAAGGGATATTATCAGATACCCTTAGATGAAAATGCAAGGTTGCTGTCAGCTTTTATTACTCCTTTTGGATTGTATCAGTATACTGTATTGCCATTTGGTCTGATGAATGCACCAGCCACATTTCAACGAGTGATTGATCAACTGCTAGGATCTATAGAAGGAGTAGGTGTATACCTTGATGACATAGTCATTTACTCTACAACATGGGAAGAACATCTGCAGATCCTGAAGAAAGTTTTCAAGAAACTACAAGAGGCAGGACTAACAGTCAACCTAGAGAAGAGTGAGTTTGGGAAGGCGACTGTTCAGTACCTTGGGTTTGAAGTTGGAAAAGGCCTTCTCGCTCCGGTGAATGCTAATGTGGAAGGTATCCATAATGGCTACCCCTCCTACTACTAGGAATGCAACTACAAAGATTTTTGGGCATGGCTGGATTCTATCGTCGTTTCTGTCCAAATTTCTCAGCCGTAGTAGCTCCCTTGACAGACTCAACTAGTCCCAAAGCTAAGTTTGTTTGGACTCCAGAATGTCAAGAATCCTTTGAGAAGACCCGTGCTTCAAGCTCCAGACTTTAATAAGAAATTTGTGATACAAGTTGATGCCTCTGATTGTGGAATTGGAGCTGTTCTACTTCAAGAAGATGAAAATAACCTTCTACACCCTGTGTGTTTCCTGTCCTCGAAACTGAAAAAGCATCAGAAAAACTATGCAACTATTGAAAAGGAAACTCTAGCCTTAATCACAGCATTGAAAAAGTTTGAAGTGTATGTGAACAGACCTCGGAATGAAGAGGTCTTAGTGTTGTCTGATCACAATCCCCTGTCATTCATACAGCGGATGAAAAACCATAATCAAAGACTGACCAGGTGGTCTTTGTGCTTGCAACAGTATAATATAAAGGTTGAGCACATATCTGGTAAGAACAATGTAGTTGCCGATTATTTATCCCGTTGTGAATCGTTGGATTCAACCCCGGAATAACTAATCTTCTGGGGGGAGGAATCTTATAATGTAAGTTTAGAATGCAATTATAATTCTGGTAATATGATTAATTCACATCAGAACTTGTGTATCATGGTGTGAAATGTTTATTTCTGTGTTCAGATTTCCCAAATTTAAAGACAACATGCCTTAAGTGATCCATTTTTAATTTTGAAGTGCGTAAGACTTACAGAGAGTGAAAGCTCATAAGCCTTTGGAACAGAGTTTGTTTTTGCTCTTTGAGAATGTCTTAGCTAGGTGATTTCTTTATCGGCGCAAAACAAGCGTAAGACCCCCCAAGCCGCAATGTTATTCAGCCCCTAGTAAATAGATAAGCTAAGCTAGTTTTTTCCATCGCGGTAGGTCCTGTGAATGGAACAAGGGTCCTTATTCATAGCTATTCCTATAGAGATGACGTAATATATGTTTTCGCCTTCCAAGCTATAGACTATACGCTTATGGGTGAGAGACGGTCATTCTTTCGCTTTGAGGCATAGGCGGCGTGCGTTATACTCTCTCTCTCTCTCTAAGAATCTCTCTCTCGCTCTCGCTCGCTCGCGAGGCTGTCTCGTAACTTAACGTAATGAGCTGGTCACTCATTTTTATATAATTCTTAGTAATATATGTGTTGTTTAGTGGGATCTTGAACATAGTATTGCATTTTTTATTGGTTTTAGTGAAGGCGCCACGAAAAATAGTGAAAAAGTGTAAAATTGTAACAGGCCTTTTGATTGACGCTGCAGCTGTGTATAAGGTATTTTTACAAATGTTGTGAAGTGCACTTCAACGTTTTATTATTTCTAAACATTTATCTTTTGCTTTGTTCTTTTCACATATTCCATTTTTTTTTTATATGCTTAATGATTGTACTGTCAATGCTTTAATTGTTTTTATATTATGCATTATGTTTTTCTGCATTGTCTTTATTTTGTTTAATTAGTTTGAATAATATTCTATTGTGTACTTTTTTGAATCTTACACCTTGTTGAATTAACTTGCATTTAATTAAATTTAATTTCAAATTTAAGATTATTGCTTTATGATTTAATTTAATTAAATTTTCTTGATAAACTTTGATTTAATTTTGGCTTAATAATTACTTCAAGAATTAATTAAACTTTTGTTTTCAAGTAATAACAATTTCCCTGAGATTGTGAATTTTCACTTATAAATTTTTGAATTTAGAAATAAACTTTTGTATTTAAAATTCATATAAGTATTTCATTGAACCACCAGCTATATTTTATTTTGTTTAGGTAGAAATATAGAGTGATAATTGTGACGTTTCCCACAAATAAAACAGAATCAGGGAAATACTTAAATTTTGAAATTTGCACGAGTGATACCCTTTAATTAAGATTACCTCACACATATTTTAATGAACTTAGACTGATTGTTTTCTTGACTGTTCAGTTAGAAAAAAGGGATCACTCTTACCTTTAGAGTATTCAGTCGTTTAGTATTTGTGATGAAGGGTCAGATGTCCTGTCTGTAGTGAGGTAAGTAACAACCAGGTACTTGAATGAACTGTGCCCTAAGTACAAAGGGTGTCCCAGACCCAGGAATAAAAGGGTCTCTTGTATTAGCAAGTACAAATGGTAAGTGTACTAACCCAGATACTTGGCAATTTGGGTTAACAAATACTAATGGTGTCCAGACACAGATCTTTGACTATTTCATGCACCAAGTATTAATGGTATCCAGAACCAGATACTCTACGCCACTTCGTCACAATATATATAATATATATATATATATATATATATATATATATATATATATATAATATAAATAATGTGTGTCTTTCTATATGCGTGTGCAACAGACAACGCTGACTAATGCTACTTTGAGTGATTATAGCCCTGGGACTATACTTATGACACGCATTTGGAATAATGCCACTGTCACGCTTCATACAAGCCATACTAGAACGTGTTCGCTTTAAGAGCGAGTCCTCCAGAACGCATTAATTCACATGTATTTTGCAAGCAGCGTGTGCATTTAAGGGCAAATGACAGTTGGTAATTTCATAACAATCCGTATGCAAATTAGGATTTGGCTGCCATGATAAAACTGACGCCCCGGATCTCGGGATTAATATTTTACCCATCAGACTGAATTTTCTTTCCATGTGTCTAATTATGAGAGAGAGAGAGAGAGAGAGAGAGAGAGAGAGAGAGAGAGAGAGAGAGTACAGATCATATCTGCATGTTTGTTCTGCATGTTCGCGTTACAAATTGCATGTGTGAGACATTATCCACGTTTTGATGACTAGCGCTGAATCTTGTAAGGTGTTGACAGTATAAATGAAATCAATGTAACAATCTTCTGCTGAGTCAGGTATGGTCTTTCATCCGAAATCAATTCACAATGTTTAATACATTCATGTTTAAGACAACCCTGTTTCGTGACAGTACGGTAACTAAATGAGTGATGTTGCCCATTTAACAATATTCATAATGGAATTCTTAACCTGAAGATTTTTATTGGGAATAGTACATTAATGTTTTCCATCATCTACAGAATTCCACTGAATGTTCTATTTTGTTCTTTGAAAAATATTCCATATTCTTTTCATTCCACATAAACTTTAACTTCAAACTACTGTACTATGAAGAAATAGTAAGGCAGGTCGAGTTTATTAAACGATATAAAGAAGAGAACGTGACAGAATCTTGCCAATAAAACCACCACGAAAAAATATTACCAGGAATTTGCGGTATGCAAACAGCCCAATGAACGGATTTCTAAGCTAATATAATAATAATAATAATACTCCTGCATCAATACAAATATTTTTTCTGCATAATAAGCAATTCCCCAGATAATGAACTTCACAACTACACCTGCCCTCATCCTCTGAGAGCCAGCCTATATCAACACTCTTCCCTATTTAGTAAGTACTGACACTAAATATGCCTTGTTCCTAGGTTTGGTATAGTATGCATATACTAGTAAAAATATATTAAATAATCTCATGGTTGTTTGAATTTAGCTAACGTTATTGAGTACTGATTCACAACACGTCAGTCAATACAGAAGCTACAGCTCTATAACAGCAGCCAGTGCAACACTGGATACGGATGTGTCCAACAGCAGTCGCCCTTCTGCAGATATAATAATAATAATAATAATAATTGATAAAATGGCAGAGAAAAATAAAATTATTAAAAGCATATAGTGGAACAAACAAACTCAAAAGGAAAAAAATGCTCCAAAGTTTCTTCGGCGCAATCGACATTTCTGTATGAAACTCTCAACAGCCCATGGTGGCCTGTGTTGTTGCGGTGCCAGGCGCACGATCATGAAAAACGTTTAACCTTAAATAAAATAAACACTACTGAGGCTAGAAGGTTGCAATTTGGTATGTGTGATGATTGGAGGGTGGATGATCAATCTACCAATTTGTAGTAGTCTAGCCTCAGTAGTTTTTAAGATTTGAGGACGGACAGACATAGCCATCTCAAATCATTTTCTTTTACATAAAACTAAAATCACAGTCTGGTATTACGACGCATTAGTCTCATATCCCCACTTTTATAATTAACTTTGATAATCGTCTTAAGACTAAAGGAGAAGTCTGTGACAGATATCTACAAGTGTTCCCATGGGTAGCAGCATGACGCTTCACAGTCTCTGGGGTCAAGTGGACTAAAGAAGAATATTCTTGGCTTCTCAACAGGGTATTGAAGGGCATGAGGATAGGAACCTCATCCGCTGTTGAAAACCATAAGGTTAGCAAATTTGTCACCCACTTATCAATCCAAAAGGACAGAAGTCTGGATACTGGTGATGGTATCTACCCTTATAAATAATTCCCTTTAGTTGCGAAATATTTCCGGGGCAAACCTTACTCTACATTGATGTGTTGTGTGTGGCTTAGTATATACACACACACACACACACAACGCACTAAGCCATAATATATATATATATATATATATATATATATATATATATATATATATATGTATGTGTGTGTATATATATATATATTATATATATAGATATATATATATATATATTATTCTATATTAATGGGTTGTGTGTGGCTTAGTATGTTTGTGTGCGTGTGTATACGCACACACAAACACAGCCACACACTACTTATTATATAGAATCATATATAGTTTACATATATACATAATATATATACGAATAATAAACATATCGTATATATACACACATATGTGTGAGTGCGTGTGTTCAACAGCCACAATGCTCATTTAAACACGCATATAATAGCATGGTTCATTATCTCTCCTGGCTCGTCTTCTATTCTCAGTCACTTCTTATATCTTAAATTCGCGTAAGCTCTCGTGTCCTATAATTTCAAGCATCTGACTCGGATCTCTTGTTCTTGCGTTTTCCCTTGAACTCCAAGTGGTATTTGATCCCGAGAACATTGATCACTTCAGTCCCCTTTCACTCTCCTATGTTGGACTGAAGCCTCCCATTGTGTGCTTGACAAACGGGCTTCATTTCTCGGACGGAGGCCGCCTTTGGCACCGACAGTGAAAATACCCTGGGCATCATTTTGGAGTTATACTTGTGAATGTATTTAGCCAATTTCCTCCCTTATCAGTAACATTAATAAAAGTATTGCTACTAATTAGTATTTAATACTAATATAATTTGTATGTAATAATAATGATGAGCATTAAATGATGATAACAAAAGAAAATAATAAATTTAAGGCATTCAATATATTAACAAAATCGTTGCATACCAATATATACGTAGGTATACATATTTTAATTATATACACACATACATTTTATATACATATTGATCAAACGCGATCTGTTCCAGGGAAAGACAAAAGAATGGTCCTGGGGACATTAACACATTATTTACACTAAAGCGGATGAAAACCATTGGACAGAAAACTTCCATATTTGCAGTTTCATAAAATGTTCTGTATTTTCTTTTCGTTGTGCCCAATAGACTCTGTATCACTTGTAATCTTTTGTAACTCGACATTCTATGTTCCAATGAAGCGGGAATCAAATAATCCTGAAGAATAGAATTGAATTGAATATAGAATTTAGGGCAAAGACCAAGCACTAGGACCTATGAGGACATTCAGCGCTGAAACAGAAATTGGGGTTTGAAAGGCGTAACAGGAGGAAATCACTTGTTAGGAAAGGGTGGGAAGTAAGACGGAAGAAAGAGACAATAAAAGGAGGTAGAGTAAAAGGAATGAAAGAGGTTGCAGCTAGATGCTGAGGGAACGGTTGCAGCTAGATGCTGAGGGCACGCTGCAAAGAACCTTAAGTAATGCCTATAGTGCACCGCAAGAGGTGCACTGACGGCAATAGACCCCCTACGGGACACATACTGTAGAGACCAGGGGAAAAAAAATTAATGTTACATAAAATCTGCCGAGTTGCTGCGTTAGAATTCTCTAATGTTTCTAACCTCTGATTCCTGACCATAATGGATTTCACTTACACTGGCTGGAAAATTAGTGTAACCCTGATCAAGCTGTGAGCTACTAACTGTCGTCTTTATCAGAAGATAAGAACAGACACTGTTAATGAGAGATGTGATATTAAAATAACAGGAGATGCCCATGTATCAGCATTTAATATAAATACGTATATATATATATATATATATATATATATATATATATATATCTATATATATATATGTGTGTGTGTGTGTGTGTGTGTGTGTGTGTGAATAAATTCCTCTGTTTAAACAGGATACGTCTCCAGTATAAAAGCCATTAAAAGCTCTGGGTTTAAAGCTAAGGACTTCATATTGCTGCGGACTGACTTCCCACCCCTTATTCAAGAGATAGAACGCACCATTAAGAAGTTTACATTTGCGAAGTATATAGCGGGAGACAGCCCTAAGGTGATGCCTGGGGTCACCGCTACTTGATAAGGGTGGAAGTCGGTCCACCGAAAAATAGTCCTTAGCTTTAAACCAGTGTTTTAATGGGCCTTTTCTACTTCACACACACACACACACACACACACACACACTCACACACACACACACATATAATACATCTACATATATATATATATATATATATATATATATATATATATGACTGAGTGTGAGTGTGTGTGTGTGCTGAGAGGCAACGGTTCCACTATAAACCTTGTATAATGTGCAATCAGGGACACTGAATACCAGTGCATGTTGAAATAAAAGAAAAATGGAACGGAATATAACATTTAAGCTAAAGGCAAAGTACTGGAACTTTCAGCGCTGAAAGGGAAATGAGAATAAAAGAGTTTAAAGGAGGGAAACCTTCCACCACCAATACGACACAATTGCTAGGAGGGAGGATGGAAAGTAAGACGGAAGAAAGAGACTGAATGGAAGTACAGTAAAAGGAATGAAAGCAGAGCTGCAGCTAGGGGCCGAAGGGACGCTGCAAAGAACGCACTGACGGCATTACCCTCTAATGGACAAAAAAAAAAAAAAAAAAAAGTTAGAATCCTACAGACCTGCTGAGAATGAGGTCCGTAGCCTTCTGACACCACGTCTCATAAGGGAAACAGGAGTTTGTATGACAACTAAACAAATAAAAGCAAGCAAAGCAACAGGCAAGAACCGAAAGACCTTTGGCGCAGCTAAACATCTGGGAAATCACGTCACACACACACACACACACACACACAAACGCTGCTCCATCTCCGCTAAGGAGAAAGAAACCGTAGCAGTGCAACAGGTTACCTCCATGTTTGGACGTGTTGCAGCATGTGTCAAGACACGGCGACATCGCTGCTGGCTGTCTGGGATCTTCCTTCGCTGCTGCTGCTGCTGCCTCCGTCATCCTTTTGGAGCTCTCTCCGCTTCGTGATGTAACAACAAAAGTTCCTTTGACCAATTAAGCGTAATAAGGGCTTCCATGTGGTCTGGTTAAGGATGGCTCATGTCATATTGCTTGTCTTTGTGGTTAAGGAGAGAGAGAGAGAGAGAGAGAGTTTAATTTCTCCTAGTTTGGTTCTATATATATATATATATTATATATATATATATATATATATAAATTTAGAATATATATATATATACACATAGTGACGTTGCCGGTCAGCATCATACCTATTTATATACTCTGAGAGATAGGGAATATATATATATATCATATATATATATATATATAATATATTATATATATGACAACTTATTGGATTAAACTATGGACGAGGGGTGAAGGACCTCCTTACGAACCTCCTCCAACCAAGGTTAGCCGAAGAGTCCTATGATTCATCCACGTGGTTGAAGGACACTCACCGAAGGGTTGACGCCACCCCTTGGCCTTCAGGCAACCCTAATAAAAGAGGCGGAGAGCGGGGAAAGGCCTCGCTCTCCAAACTGAACTTCTTCAAAATGACCGAGATAGAGAGCTCTCATTTCCGTTCCGAAGTCACAAGAAAATTCCCTCCCTAGACTGGGAAAGTCAATCTCATTCCAAACACCATTTCTTGAAAGTCTACTACAAAATGGATACGTACCATTGCGTGAAAATATACGTAGAAAATATGTCTCCTAATTGAAATTAGCTAGTATTTCACTCATTAAAACGGATGGGTTTCACTTTTTATCTGAAGTGTTTCTCTTCTTGAATTTAATCATCATTAACTCACGGACTACAAAAAAGGTCCCATTTTAAAAAACGAATCTACTTTAAATTTTGCCGCCTAAAATACAAGTCCCAATTTCTAAAACAGAATGGATTTTAAAATTCACCACCTAAAATAAAGGACTCTCAAATTCAAATTCAAATTCAAAGCTCTTGAACAATTCCCGAGTTCTAAAGGTCTCGATTAGAAAGTTGAATTACTTGAAATTTCCTTACATACAACAGGAGGCTCAAAATTTCCCACTTCAAACACTGGAAAAGTTTTACCACAATTTTTCAGATAGAATTATTTATAAATACACAACCTTCCTCCTAACATATGTTAAATGAAGCATTTGCTTACCCAGTTAACAAATACACGAACGTATTATGTCTATCAGATTGATGGGTTAAATTAATCAATGCTTCTTTTTCCCTTCAGATAAACTTGAGGATTCGCCCTCCCCATTCTATCGTGTTTCCTCATTCCCGCAAAATTCCTTCTTTTTCTTTGAAAGAAATGAGTCGCCATTCTCTCTTTCTTTCCATTCTCTGACCTTCCATCTTTCATTAAATACAAAAATCAACAAAAATAAAAGATATCGCATCATCACTCAGTAAGGCTTGCTTTGTTTCGAAATCACACAGGCACTATTTAGAGCGCCATTTGTTCTGAAACTGTGAATGCACGAAGAGCAAGTCCCAATGGCCTGAAGAGACACACTGAAACGAGATGGATTTCAATTTCAAGTAACTCAGGATGGCGGAGAGGTTGAGTGGATGGGTTTCTTGAAAACGAACACAACTCGACTACGCAGCATCATTTTCAATATTACAGATGAAGCCTGAAGGAACGAACGAGAGAAGCTTTGCGGAGGAGAATACGAAGCTTGTTTATTGCAGAAAGGAATGATTCTGTTCGTAAACTGAAGATAGGAAAGAAAAGGTGAGGGAAGGTCTACAATTTCCTATTGTCACTGAGAGGTGAATGAACCGTTGACTACTAGTCTTCGGGTAGGTTTATGCAAAACAATAATATATGCAAAACATAAGCAAGATGAGATGACCTGCATCTTATCATGTGGTGTACCCAACGCACTGACCTAACGTAACATTATTTTAGAGAGGTCATTAATAGCCTTTACCAGCTCTGCATGAATGCCTTCTCATCAGCAATTGAAATAAACAAATATCACAGGTTATGCATTGTCAAGGAAGTTTCCATGGAATAGAATGCAAAATGTACAACAAGAAAACAAAGTAATTATACCAGTGACAAGAAATAAAAAATTGACTAGGGTTAATCTTTGACTACAACTCTACAGCAAGGCACTCTGGCCTCTAGAAGCATGAAATGTGTTGAATTGTGAGCAAAATCTATACAATTTATCTGGGTCAGCTTAAAATCATAATCAATTCCTGTTTTTCAAAAATATCTGTAAGTCACAAATCATCAAGAATGAATCAAAGTCCTGAATGTCTATTCATTAAATGTTTTCAGTTATGGTCCTTTGTTGTCAACATCCTTGATTTTCGGTGCGGAACCGATGAATCACGTAGCTCGGAGCAAAATAAACAATGCTGAAATGAATAAATAAACAAATACAAAGAAAACTTCTGAAGCAAAGAAGCACCTACAGGAGCTCATCTCATTCGGCAGTCTGTGACGCTGCTAAATTGAGAAAAACGTCGTCTTCAAACAGCAATCGAGGTTAATCCCGTCATACTGAACGTACCATATAAATCTCTCGGTCATATCAGCAGAAACGTAATCTCCTGCGTAGTCGCCCTACTACAACTCATATGCAGCCTGACGGAGAACCAGGGGGCGGTGGGAGGGAGAGCGGGGGGTGTAGGAGGCCTCCCCAAGCCTAGTCAAGTGACTCAATCTGAACAGCTGATGTAGCCACAAAGCCCTCAAAACTGCCTCCCCCGCTCCCCCCCTCCCCCATCCCCTTACTTACTTCCCAGACAGGAGAGTCCAAATGGCAACACGCGTTCCTCCTCCTACCCCTGAACCAGCTGAGAGAGAGAGAGAGAGAGAGAGAGAGAGACGCACGTGGTTCTAGACTAGGATGGTCTCTTTGTAGTTCGTAGCACCCCACGTGCTCCAGTCCCCTGACTTCACGTACATATGTGTACGTATGTACGTGTGCTAGAATGCTCTCTTCTCCATGATCGGCTTAACACCCTTCTCCACCACTCCCCCACCCATCCCCCTACCAACATCAGCGCACCAACTCCACGACCCATCTTCTTTTTCTGGCACTTTTTAGCGTCGAGAAACGGTAGATTAACAGTTTAATAGAGGGAGTATTTATTAAGAGTTATAAATGACCAAGAATCTACGTAGCATCTTTTTGCGAAGCAGGATATGCGTAGGTTTAGGTTTAGGTTGTGGCTACATCATCATCAAAATAGCACATACTGTATTTCCTTTGTTCTACGATGAGTGTGTTTGTGCGTGCGTAACCGTGTGTCATTTGTAAGGGACCAACGCTCAATCCCAACATATGATCACCTCATCATCATTACCAAAGTGAACTATATTTTTTAGTGCGTAATTTTACGGTTTTATGAAATTTTAGTTAAATCTTTTGTTATTTTGTAACACTGCCACGATCTTTACAGTATCGTGCATTTTTATTGCTTTATCACTTCAATAATCCTCACAACTAAAACCATTATCACTACCGTCTAGGCAGCAGGCCATTCCTTTGTTATCAGTAGAGAGTAGACTTGCATGTGTACATCCTTATCTATTTCTAATTTAGTGATGGCCCTAATCATCATCATCAAGAATTCGGCTGTAAAAGTCCTTTGTTTTACATGTCCAGGCTTGTGTATGTGCATGTGTTTGTTTGTGTAATTTTAACTTTACAAACTTCAAATCATAACCACCATAAACCTACTACAAATATTCATTATTATGACAATAGGCCGTCATTTCTAAGTTCTAAATAGGCGTGTGCATATCTGTGTGAGAGAGCTTGTATGTAAATAGTGGCTGTGTGATGGTGGGGGGGGGTTAGGGGTTCGGTTTTTAGCAATCCAAGGGGGTAACTGGGTGGGGGGAGGGGGTTGTTTTGTACTAATGTAAGTTGGGCTCTTGCAGTTAACAAAGCCATCCGCTGTGTTCAACGAGCAGAGATGACTGGACATTTGTATTCATAAATGATGACGACGACGACGTCGAATGGTTCCTCGCAAGTGGCGATGCCCCTCTGAAAAAGCCACGTTATCGACGATGATGAAGTTGAAGAAGAAGTATTTTGGCATCAATGAACCTTACGAAAAGCCCCGTTATCTACTATAAATGTTAACGGAATTTCGAATCATTTTGGCCGTGTCAGTACGTAAGCCTTTACGGCTTCAAGTATCACTGCAGACATACGAGGACTCGTTATTATCAATAGAGTTATTTCCCTCATTACGACTAATTTAAACTAGTAAAGTCATATAACACTGGTCGCACGAATGCAAAAATATGCAATAATTAACCATACATAAATCATAGTAACGCGCGCGAACACGCGCAAACACATAAAACCACATGCACCCATATATAAAACATTAGTTTTGTTGTTTCCAGAAAAACCTAAACCACACTACGTATTTCAAAGCCATGCGAGGGGCCAAAGGTAGTCAGGTAGGGCTTCGTGGAGGTGATTCTCTCTCTCTCTCTCTCTCTCTCTCATACAGACAGCAGGTAGGTTGGCAAAGCACCAATTTCACTTAGGCAACCTATCCTGGCCATTATATCTTGATATGAAACTGTGCCATAAATAAGTATATAATTCTTCATTTAGAACCGCATTCCATATAAAGGCTATAAAATGACAAATAGTGGCATAAACGAGCCCTAAGTAAAGAATGACAACGGCATATTACACTTAGAACTGGATAAGTCTACGGTAAATTCTCGAACAATTTAATATCTTTATAAGACTAAATAAGGTCAGATGCAGAATTTAAGAAAATACATGAACTCGTCTGCAAACACACACACACACACACACACACACACACACACACACATATATAATATATATATATATATATATATATATATTAATATATATATATATATATATATTTACAAAAGGAGAGTCGGGTATCAGTGACGAGTAAATCTTATCTATAACACAAGCCTGAAGCATAAAAACTACAAAAATTCCTCACATAAGACTGTAAATATGAAAAAATTTCGTTTCCTATGGGAGAGGGAGAGTCATTTTGTAAAGAAAGGAAATAAAAGAAAATTGGCATCAAATCACTCAACTCGAGACCCATAAAATGCATCAGTAAAGTTTAACTCGGGTTGTACACAATGTACCTGACACGGAAACTAATTCCATTTCTTTTATGTTTTATTTTCAACAAGACTCCGCCGTCCTTCGCAAGCAAGTTCAGCCTTTTTAACAATTGTGGGCTGACGTAAATGCAGACACTATTTACTGCTCATGTTACTTCTGCCTGACTGAAGATAATGCCATAAAGTCTGCCCTGACATTTCTACATGTCGTAAGATGAGCTGAAGTACATTCTGCATCAGAGAGATAATACATAAACCTCAGGCGATGTGGTGACGACTAAACTGTTTCCTCCTTACGAGGCTTCAAGTATGACAGAGTCGATTTGAGACGCCACACTACCGAGGTTTACTATTTATCAGAGAGAGAGAGAGAGAGAGAATGTTGCAACATGGGAACAATGAGAGCAGAATGCAATGTGCCCACATGTTCTTCATCAAGGGAAATCAAACAAGTATTCTGTGATGGCCATCTTATCTTCAAGCCATCTGGGCAGAGGTGAATTGGCAAATCGAATAAACGGTTTGATTTTTTTCTTTTTAATGGAATATCGTGACGTTTACGAACAAGATGTGCATTCGTTGACAGCCCTTCTTCACGTACTGTACATAAAAGATAAGACACGTCACTTATTTAAAAAAAAATATTTATGTATAAGTAAAAAGGTTATTAAATATTCAGTTAAGTTTTTAAAGAGTGATTTGAATTCCCATTCGTAAAACCCTTTTAGAATATCAACAAAAACCGCCTTCAGAACTCCGCATTAAATGAGAATCGTCCTTTTGAATCCCACATCCCCTCTTAGATTTTCTTCAGAATTTCAAGTATCTGTTAAACAAGCTTTTTGGAACAAGAAGAAGCGCACGAAGAATTAATTTAAGATAATCCAGTAAATTATACTCATTGAAGGCCTGTTTCTTTTCTTGATATTATCTCTGTAAGAACATACCAACTCAGAGCTTGAATGAACTTGACTTTACACACACACACACACACACACATACATACATACATACATATATTTAAATCATATTATAAATATAATAATAATAGATAAATATATAATAATAAATATAATAATTATATAAATATAATTATTAATCAATAAAATTTATACTATATATGGGTGTGTGTGTGCGTATGAGTGTGTGTATTGTGTTACACTGAACTCGCAGTGAAGGCATAGGGTACAGACGAACTCTTTCGATTAGTCTGGCAGACTACACACATCGCTGGCTTCAACATCAGTAGTTAACTCAGCACGTGGATGTCACTCAAGATCTCTGCACACCGGGGGGGTTTATCCAATCTACGTAAGGATTTTGTACCCAATTTGCTCTAAGGGTACGTGAAAAGACACCAGCTATGGTGGGGATTGGGAAGGCAATGGGAGGGAATGCCATAAAATTGTTACAAGATGAAATGTTATGAGACGATGAATATTGAATAAGCTTAGAGTCTTACGAAACTTTTCACAACAATACAAAAATTAAACCTATATAAATTATACCCATAGCATAACAACGCGCCCATGACGGGGCCCGGACACACAGACACAGACACACAACCACCCACAACAACACCAACACAACAAACACCAACACCACACACATATATATATATATATATATATATATATATGTATGTATGTGTGTGTGTACGTGTGTCTGCAATCTGAGAGAGAGACAGCGTAAACAACTTCCTCATCTTCGTCACTGGTGGAAGGATGAGAAGCATAAAGGAACAATAATAGCAACCGCAGTGACTCATGAGTTACTCTTAAATAAAGCGAATGATGGGGAAGTCAAGAGGTTAACTTGGACAAGGAAAAAGCTTACTAACCCCATGTTGTTGCGTCTGGGTCGGAGACAAAGGCCGCTCTCTCTCTCTCTCTCTCTCTCTCTCTCTGCCTTTGTTTGGGATCTAAACGCTTAAAATTAAGCCAACCATGTGGAGACGACGCCAAAACCCGATAATATAAAGTGTTTTGTTTCACTATTTCTATTGCAACACTATTAGTAAAAAATTAGGTATATTTCTAATTACGTAGACATGAAACTAGTAGGTACTAGTCTTATTCTTTCTAATACTAAACGTGGACTTGCATTCTCTTCTTGAACAATCTGTTCCCGCTAGACTACAATTCCACTATAATATGGACGTTGGGGAGGAAATTTTCAAAAGTATGACTACAAAGGTACAACATTAATAACAAAGGTAAAAATAAAGAATGTATGGTAAGAATTTAATTTATTTAAACAAAAATTACATAATATATATGCTAGGGATAAAAGGGGCATGCCGTCCGTGATGACAACTCCTGCAGGGTGGATTATGCAATCACTGTCAGAATAAGCAATCATTTGAGATCACTGCAACCTTATTCATCCAGCATGGCACAGGTTAAAGGAAAGATGTTAGATTGTTAAAATTTAACCCATGGTTCAGAAGGACAAAATACAATAAGAATGTAGTTTGTGATGCTATATTTGCATGATAAGCCATAAGATACATGATATGAAATACAACTGTTATCAATTTTGAAGTGCCTCGCGATACACATTTTTTTTATTCTGCTATTAGGTGTGCAAATGAATAGATTATTGAGAATGCTAACTCTCGAACATCCTACAACACCCAATGACTAACCTTGAGCCTTGTTAGTGCTCATCGCAAATCTCAGCTTTAAGGGAAATTGAAGGCGATTGAACTCAAAAGGTGTGTCAGGTGGGATAAGAGGAATTCGAGATATGGACACATCTTGCGCACTTGTTTTGCCAGACAAAATTGTGGCTTCTAAAACTCTAGGCATCATCATCTTGATGATAAGGCGAGTTCTATTGCAAAGCTTTGGTGGCTCCAAGTTTCTCAGAAGCATTACTGGGGCGCCGATCTTGAATTTTAAGTGGTGAGGTGGGAGTCCAGAGGGTGTTAAACTATTCCAGAACTGCACAGGACAGTTCACAACTTCATCTGGATCGAGAACAGCGTCAATGGACTTGTAACTGCATCCCTCACGGGAGAGCTGCTTCAGCAGTTGCAGATTCGGGTCGTTGTTCTTCGGCTTCTCACCCAGTTATGGAGTTCAAATTTGTTGCCCAGGTCAGGAAACCACCCTAGACGTGAGCTCTTGAATATCAAGTACTAAATTTCGGCTGAAACAAATATGCATTTAGTTTATTTTGTAAATTGAAGAGAACAGTTTGAAACTGGATAAAAAAGGTATTGAGCCAGGTTTGTAAATTAAATACTGTAAGTTTTCTAAAGGTTTTAAAAGTAGACTTTCAAGCATACTAAAAAAAAAAAGATCAAAATACAGCAATGATTCTAATAAGTCAATATATAACTGGAATTCGGTATATTCATAAAGTAAATGCCCTTAACAGAGGAGTTAAGTATGATTTCGTTTATAAGAAGTAGAATTTGCAAAACAAGATTTGTATTGTTAAAAGCACTTGGGGATAAGAGTAAAAAATTGTTTACTTCGCAATATGTCCATTCTTTTTTGGTCATTAATAATTTCATGTATGTAAATAGATTGTAATGTATATACAATATTATAAATTGTAACAAACTGTAAATAAATGTATATTTTCTAAATAAAAGTAAAAAAAAAAAAATCCAAACGGCAATGTGACCAGACCATCCTTGTAAGCTAAGATAATTTTGCTCACTCGTTACTCGACGAGTAAGCAACACCACCAGTAATTGGCAGCCGCCGTGTGAAAAAATCGTACATGACGTTTGCTTTATTCTATTCCTTCTACCATTTCACCCTTCTCCCATTCCCCACCCCATCACCACCATTTCCCCTTCATAGAACTCAGTGCCTACATCCCCCTCTTACTCCCCAGTCCTTAGCCTTCCCCACACTCCATCCCTCTCTCCCCAATTCTACCCTCTCCTCCGTTCCTTCCCTATCACCACTGCTTCTCCTCAATATCTCCCCATTTATGTGGAACTTTTAAATCTACGAATGTTCTCTTCTACACCTGTAAAAAAAAATTAAGGATATCGTCACACCTGATCTTGTTCACTGGTGTTAACGTTCACTTAAAAGCAACAACACAGACATTGTTTTGTTCCATTTACACAATAGAATTAGAGTTTGAGCAAAATTGGCATAAAGATAGGGAAGTTACAATTTTGCGAGGAAGGGGGCCTCACCCCCATACCCCCGAACGATCTTAATACTTTTCATGAATAATGCAACAGGCATCACCAACTTTCATTTCAAACTTTAAGAAAGTAGGCTTATCATATAGTAGATGCAGTTAGCACTAATATTCCACGTGAAAAATTTAACAAAACGTGAAAAAAAAGGCAGTGAAATTTTTATATCCCCATCAGGACCTGCGCCATTGTAACTATTTTCAAATAATGCACTTCGTAATGCACTTTTTACTATTAACCTGCTTCGAATTTAAACACAGTGGGCAAAATAATAAGAAACTTAGGTTCAGAAGGGAGCTGAGGGTGTCCCCCAAACGTTCTTATAGTAATTTAATAAATGATGCAATTGGTGTCAGTAACCCATGCTTTCAATTTTACAAAAATTGGCCCCAAAGTAAGAAGTTATATTTACGGGGGTCACCACGCGGCCCCGAACGGCTTGATAACTATTATGAAGTAATACAATTAGCACCAATTACTTACATTTCAAATCTGAACAAAAGCAGCTAAAAATAAGAAAGTTACATTCTGGGAGGTAAAAGTAATAACGTTTTAGGGGGGGGTTAATGTATGTTTTTAAGATAATATAATTACCCTACATTCGAAGCCTATGTTACCTTAATCTCTGTCAAATTTCATATTGATCGGTTCGCTGGAGTAGACGTTCACTTGGTTGGAGCAAACAGACGTTTTCCCATTTATACTGTTATACATGTGTGTGTGTGTTCGTGTCCCTAAGCTTCATAGGATGAGTAAAATCAAATAATAAACATGCTCTCACTTAGTACTGACTGACAAGGAAGGGCATGGAAACTCTTGGCCCCTCCGTAAATCCTTTAATTGCACTCTCTCTCTCTCTCTCTCTCTCTCTCTCTCTCTCTCTCTCTCTCTCTCTGTGTGACTGCTCTAAGAATGTTTGTTTCAGAAGACACTAGCCGTTGGGGATTAAGAAATAGACAGTGCGGGCCGAACATATCACGTGACCTTTCTGAGTCACCATAAGGAGCGAAAAATCAAACAAAAACGCATCGAGAAATCACATCTATAGAAAATGGGAAGCAATTAGAAACGGAAGGTAGTGGTGTTGAAAAAAATTAATAGCGGCCAAACTGTATTGCGACACTGCTAACTTGTTCTTGCAGTTCAGCTTTCTACGGCAGGATGTCTGTCGATGATGTACTTTGCTAGGAGAGACTACTGTGGGGTGTAGTTGCTCTGTGTGCTGCAAAAAAAGAAACTTTTGAGGAAGAAACGTAGAACCTTGTGGTGTAAGCAATGGCTTTCTCGGCGACCTCTGAAGGGAAGCTTCAATGAAATATTTTTGGAGCTATAAGTCGAAAATCCAACAGACTTTGAAAATTACACAAGAATGCCAATCCTTGCATTTTATAAATTGTTGGAAAAAAATTGAACCATATATTTGTAAGCAGGACACCAGCTTTCGAGCCAGCATATCACCAGGAGCTCGTTCTTGTAGCTGGAGGATCGTATGCAAGCCTCCAATATTCAACCAGGATTTCAAAACAGAGCCTCGGTCTAATCATCCCCGAAAACTATGAAGCCATCTATAATGTCCTTAGGGAGGATTATTTGAAAGTAAGGCTCAAATACAGGTACAAAGTACACAAATATTTTTTTATTACAAGAAATGCAGCTCATCAAAACACCATAACTTCGGAATGTAGAGATCTTCCGTGCCAGCTCCAAACTTCTGTGATGCTTTGATTGCAGACATTTCCCTGTAGAATTGTGTCTTCAAGGTGTGCAGCTTTTTAGTAATGTCTTCATTCCACAATGTACAGTTTACAAAACTCGATAACTCTGATTTTATGGTTTCCAAGCTTGCACTCCTGATGTTTCTCATCTTGTAATGCTTGTATTTGATGTTCCAAACAGATGGATGTTCCTTCAGTAATTCAATAAAATATAGTGTTAGTCCTTGTCCACTCAAGGGGTTTGGCGGATGGTGGTGAGCGGACAAACTCTCCCTGTGAATGTTCGTGCATCACTGAGCTGAGTAATGAAATGGCTCTGCCCCATCAACACGTTGGTGATGCGGCTTCGTGTTGAAAAAGTCATTTTTCAACACATCCATCTAACACTGCGAGCATCAGGATGCATAGTGTGTATGGGGCTTAAGAGACCAGACATTTCTGGAGCGGAAGGAGCATCATCATCCCTTTGTATTTCCCGCCTCCCTCAGAGCACCATTTTCCCTACCTACCTCATGGACCGCTGTTGACCCAAAGTCTATTTGAAGTGAGCCCAATAATTAAGTCCTCCTTCAACCCTATTCTACGCCGAAGCCATCTCTATTACAAGGTAATGTGTTCTGTAAAACAGATGTTTATATCAGTCATGTAAATTCGTATTCTTTCACTAAAAACTTCTGACTTTGATTTCAAGTGCCAGTGATCCATATCACCCTCGCCTTGCCAGTGCAGTGTTAACATCAACTTTAAATAAAAAGTGCTTTTTTTGTTGAAAGTCGTATGTCCAAGGCATCCTTTGGCACCTTTAGTGCGCTGCCTTGTCCCATACTTGATACCCTGTGCCTTTCTGGCCTTAATTTGTATACCTTTCCATTACAGAGGGAACCTTAGCTGTGGATTTCGCCCTCGATTGTGCCCTGCGTACTACGACACCATTAATTCTACAGTGAACATTCACAAGGATAATTCATTTTAATCCTTGTCCTCATAATTTGATTAGCAAATGGCATGTCAAATCTAAAAGAGCATCGCAGGTATGTAACTGCTTTCTCTATGCATATTGATTATCAGCTAAAAATCGTTTAGATTCAACATATTTATATATTGGCTTAAAAATATGGTTTTCAGCAACTTTGGAGAGCAAAGAGAGAATAAAGATTGGCTCATCCGCAAAGATACTACGTCAACTTGAAAATCTATAGAAACTTTTAAACTTGTGAGACATCACACTAGAAACTTTTTTAAAAACCAAAGGGAAGACACCTTCAGGGTGTTCTCAACCCCAGCTATCAAGATTATCCAGAATTTTCTCAACATCCCCAAAGCAAAATGCAAATTAAGAGGTTCAGGATGACAATTACCAGAGAGAGGGTCATCCTCAGCTGATTGCTTAGTTTAAAAAGCTTGATGAAGCAGTTCAGCCTTTTCCCTGGGGCCAGTAACCAATCTACAATCATCTGTTAGAAGTGGTGGAATGGCAGACGAGCTTGACCCAAAGATAGATGATGCAAATTTGGTCCACCACAGATGAGGCTAAGTAAGTTCTTGAAGTTTCCTCTTCAAGGAGTTATTGTGATTTCTCTCAGTTGTATGGTAGGTCCTATTCGCAGCCCGGCGAGGCTCAACAAAAAATGGTGCAATTTTCACTTGAACGATTTCGTCTCCATGCGTTGAATTTGGTCTGTTTGTCAGGGTGGGCTCGTCTACATATATCATCAAACCATGGCTAGTCAATTGTCCTAAATTTGATGGCATTTCTAAGGACATATCTAATTAAAATAGCCATCAATATCTCATGTAACTTCTTGGGATCAGGATCTAATATAGCACCTGAAATATTGAGTGCCTCACAAGCTTCAAGAATGCGATCCCGATGAGCTCTACATTTCAACCACACCATTTTTTCAGTAATGGAATATCGGGTTTAAACCCTCGGTGGTCACTATCTAGGAAAGAGCCCTATTTACAATAGCCGTTAATTCTCCTTACAGCTAATTCCCTTAGCAATAAAATGTAAGTAAGCCGACACAGCCATCCCCACCTCCATGAATCCCAGAGAGAAAAGTTCAACCGATGTGATGACTTGTGACAACAACCGGAATCTGATCCCTCATTTGGCTTATCGCATACCCCAGTCCCTCCCTTAATCTCAGCTACCCAGCTACGACCACAAGCATCTGCGGTCATTCACAGGTTGTCCACACCTGCATCCTTACCTTGTTGCTCTGTTCTGTTCATTTCCACTCTTGCACAGGCAATTTCTGACGTTTACATTAAGCAAGAGAGATCAATCAGGTTTTTATCACAATCTGTGACTCTTAACACAACTCATTTACACTAACTGGATAAACTCCAAACTCGGTCTTTCCCTTATCTATCTATCTATCTATATCTATATCTATATATATATATATATATATATATATATCTATATATATAATCGTGAATAATAAATTTCCAGTAAGAGAATGGATATATGAAAGAAATGAGTCACGGTAGAACATGCCTTCACCTCTGAATCATATATTATTAAATAAAATGAATACACCATGAAATATACGAAAACTCTGCAGGTAGTTTATGCATCTGAACAGATGGCATAGATGTGCACGCATACATCTAATTACACCATACCATACCAATGCAAGCATACATTCGTACATTATATATATATATATATATATATATATATATATATATATATATATATATATATATAAGTATATGTATATATATATATATATATATATATATATATATATATATATATATATATATTACACACACACACACACGTCTTTATTTATACATTATATGCTGGCATAAATATACAATCAGTTCAGATGCATACACTACCTGTAGAGTTTTGTATATTTCATGGTGTGTTCATTTTATGTTAATGTATGATTCAGAAGTGAAGGCATGTGTTACAGTGACTCATTTCTTTCTTATTACCCATTTTCTTAGAAATTTTATATATCATATATATATATAACATATATATATTATATAATATATATATATATATATATATATATATATATATATATATACATTATATAAAACCTTCCATTTTAAGGTATGAAGTAAATTATCCATGAAATACAGGGGGAATAAAAGTCCTTATAACGGAAGGGAATGGTTTGAAAATCCTATATAGCCTGTTGACTCTCGTAATTGTGACTTCCACACAATACTTTGCGATTATGCGACAAGGACGCTCTCGAGATAAGTGCTCACAATAGAATCCACGGAACAGAAGAATCTACTTTGTGCGAGCTGCGTCATTTACAAAACAGGAAGCATTTGATTAAATTCTTTCAAGAACAGTTTCCGGATAGCTTCCCCATATGACAACAAGGGGCTACAAGATGATCGAGTGGTTCCTTAACAGAGCATCCAAAATCTTGGAAACGATTTTGCTCAGCCCAGATGTGACTCGTATCAGACTGTCATTACTGTCAAGAGTAAATCAGACCGATGGATATAGATGACTCAGATTTCAAATTCTCTGCAAGAGTACGTTTTGTTTAAAGTGAGGTTGAAAGGAAATTGGTCTTCAAGTACTGAAACAAAGCTAGTTTCGTCTCTCCAAGTAACGGATTCTATTCTGGGCCACATATTAACAGAATCGTAAATAACTTGGGGCGTGTTTCTATAGACGGATGAAAGGGAAAGTTGGACGACCTGTGTGCAAACATAGGCGTCTACTTAGGAAAGAGTAAGGAAAGGGGAGATTAGAGAGAAGTAAAGGTTTCAAAACTTTGTTTCACAACACTGCAACGCAACCACTCAAAACAATGCGTCAGACGCATAAAAATAAAACGTCAGATGGGGTGTGCACCAAAAACAATGAGACAGGCGATGACGTGCAACTGGCCAGACATGACGACAGTGTAATGGGACAAAGCTACAAGGAGTCATCATGCTCCCGAGAACATGATCGTATCGTCAGAGGCAGCATCAGATCCTGTTTCTCAGAACCTCCTCACCTCAGGTACACAGCGCCTGCGTCGCTCACTCTGCGTGGTGGGAAGTTGCGATATCTACTGTTACTACTTCTCTCTCTCTCTCTCTCTCTCTCTCTCTCTCTCTCCACAAAATCATATAAACACGTAGTTTTACCTATCACTTCGCGTCTACAAATGGACTTCAGGTTATATATATACGAGCATATTATATAATATATATATAATATAAATATATATATATATATAATATACATATATATATATATAGAATATAATATTCGAATATAAATTATTATATATATATAGATATATATATATATATATATATATATATCAAATATATACTAATTAATATTTATCTACTCTACCTCGGATTAATATATTTTCATATATATTAACCGAAGCGGAATGTTTAGTTGATAAGAAATTCGTCGACTCATGGGCGCGATCCACGGAACAAAGAATTCAGGACGTACAGTGAAGCTCTTTTTCCAACAAGTCTATCACGAGAGGTGGAAGTTAACGCCGCCTCTCACCTACAAATCCCTGTCGCGCTCAGGTATTCGTTGTTTTGGAGTCGGCATCAACCACCTCGACCTTGATAACAACGTGGTGCTTTTGTCGAATGTAGCCATATTATGAGTTTTATCACAAAACCGTGATTCATATAGCATTAAGCTAGACATGTCCTTTAATATTTTATTCACTCTTCCTCGGCAATAATATATTTCTATATATGTTAATCGAAGGGGCATTTCTTATCAACTAAAAAATTCTCTTTCGGTTAATATATGTAAAAATATACTAATTCCGAGGCAGAGCGAAGTAGATATTAAAGGACATTTGTAGCTTAATGCGTATATACTATGAATTACGGTTATGTGATAAGACACAAGCCCACACACACATATGTATATAAATACATATATTCAACTATACAAGTTTCCCTTGGATGGCTCCAGAGGATATTTATCACTCAGTACTCAACAATTCTTTTGGAATGAGGTTGCTAGACCCATGACTGACCAACACTCTTTTAGCTACAATCAACCACACTCAACAAACAAACAGAATATAAGACACAGGTTAGGACACTCACTATCGCCCTTATTCACTTCTCTAGTAGGGGCTTAAAGGTGCCACGCATTCCAACCTACCCATGAGTCTTAGAACGTCCCATATAATAAGCAAAATAAACACTAAAAGCGAACCCTCTCATTTGACTGATGATGGCGCCAGGTACGTTGGTCAATAAGGAAGAATGTGAGAAAATACCTTCATTCATCCACTTTTTCACCCCACATTCAACAGCATAAAAGCTGAAGCAACTGACGGAAATTTTGGTTTCCATATCGATTTTGTCATCCATAGTACGATGTTTTTGTATACACAGTCTGGTTAATCTACTACTTGATAATTAATAACGCCAACAATGCATACCGTTTTTCTTTTTTATTAAAGCCCAATTGTCTTGAGACGAATATATTCTCCCACCCAACCATCATAACTTAATTTTACTCGATTGATTCATTTACTTTTCATACCCCTTTTATACGGTCCAGGCTAAGATATAGTACAAAACCGCCTACTTCAGGATTACACTTCTTCCCATTAAAGGGGGTAGCTCGTCAGGATGTTAAATTTTGGTTCCCAGCAAGTCTTTTGGGATACAGCCCATGGCTAAAAGAACCTCTCCATCAAGGCTGCAAGCTATAATAGACGACTTGCTATCCGGTACATAAGTCACTGTTAGGTTAAAATGGGCAAAATTATTTTTTCAGGAGGCGGGCCTTAACTGATTCACACCGTTGGTATCGATCTCGATTCTTATGCTAATAAAGCAAGGTTAATAACCACTGAACCACAAGACACCTGCCTATACACACACATTGTATATAGATAGATAGATAGACAACACAAATTTTGGGATAACACCACATTCGATGATGGAAATATTATAAATCGCAGGTCTGCTTTAGTCTTCCATAAGTTTATTATTCTTCAGAATTACAAGACGTCATCAATTTTATGTAAGTATTTACCTCATTCATAGAAAGGTTTGATTGGCTTCACAGATTTATCAGAACTACCATAGTGACGCAAAACCTTCCCTAATATAGGAATGTGGACGATGTTAGACTACATTGTGAAATTTATACCCATACATACATATATATGCATACATACATATATGTATATATATGTGTGTGTATGTATGTATGTATATATGTGTAAGAGTATAAATTTCACGATGTAGTCCAACATCGTCCACATTCCTATATCAAGGAAGGTTTTGCGTCACTATGGTAGTTCTGATAAATCTGTGAAGCCAATCAAACCTTTCTATGAATGAGGTAAATACTTACATAAAATTGATGACGTCTTATAATTCTGAAGAATAAAGTGAGGTGCAACAGGGGAACCTTTTGTCGCCTTCGCTCTTTGCCCTTCTCATAGATCTTATAACGAAAGAAGATCGGAAATGGAAGAGATTCAGAGTGAAATAAAGACAGAACCTTAACAAGCTCAGAATATATAAAAATGCTGTTTTAGTCAGGAAAACACCACAGGATTTACATAGCTTGCTTAATATAAGGCATCACATATCTGTAAGCACAAAAGATTGTAATATCACTAGAAAGAAACAGAATGAATGAAGTTAAGTCTTTCAAATACTTATGAACAATGATATACAACACAGGTTCTGTTGAGTTGGAACTGAGTTAGACTAAAATAGCCAAATAAAAAATTGTATAAGCTGCATTAAATATAAAAATATAAAATATACGGGGTTCTATACTGATATGCTTCATGGTAGACCACTGTTCACTATGAGAAAATCATTGTCTTTCTGAGAATAAAGCCTTACGAAAAATATCACAAGTCCGATGGTTGGCTTGAGTTAGAAATCATACCATACGGAAATGACAGAATTTCCACACGTAGACCAGATAATCATGAAAAGGGGAAGCAGATGGCCTGAACTTGTCATCTGCACAAACCCATGGGGACTATAAGAGTTGGAGGACCCAGACTTACTTGGATGACGTCAATGAGTAGGGATCTGTGAAGGATAATAATGTATGGGAAAGACGGAGACCCTTTATACATCACACGACAATGGAGGCCAAAAGGTGATCATTCTGAAAGCCGGAAAATTCACCTTCTGAACCGAGGTCCTTGTTGAATTCAAGCTTGTGCGCAAGAGTCAAAACTTCGAAACTTCCACAAGCAACGAGACCAAGACAAACATACTCAGATAAACGGAATCCCACCGGAAGTTACCAACAAAACATATCGTTATTCGACGAGAGGAAAAGGGATTCCTCTACCGGAAAAGACTCGTATCGTAATTCGTATCTGTCGGAAATAACACAAGAACAAAATGCGCAATCTGGCATGACGAATTTGTTCATGGGCTAAAATTCTAATATTGGCGCGTAGAATGCATGGGCATATTAAAAGGTTAAAAATGTATAAGGACATATCCAGATTTATATCGCATGTATTATATTACTATTATGTTTGAATGCGTATCTATTCTAAGTACACCCTTTCCTTTATGTTCAGTCCTTATCATCTTCGTATTAGTTAGTAGTTGAAAGAATTGTAAACATACATACATACATACATACATACATATGGAGTATTACATAAACACACACACACATATATAAATATAGTATTATATAGATACATATATAAATATAGTATTATATAGAAGATGGGACTGAAAGTTGCATTGCAGCACAAAAATAAACACTTTCCAAAACGATGAAAGAGTAAGGAGACCAGAAGAGGGGAGAGAAAATCCCCATTTTCTACAGGATGAATACAATACCGCCTACATACAGGAGGCCCAAGCTATGCAAGGGATAATCCGATGAGGACTTCATGTCGTCCCTGTTTTGACAAAGTGGCGTAACCCATATTTTTTAAGTTTTTACGTTTTTCAGCCAAAGTGATTCAGTTTCTGATACTCTATAACATATCATCAAACTTCAGCGGTTTGTGATGTCCCGTTTTCAAACTAAATGTGCTCTAATCAGAAGCTCTGAATAATATCTAAAGCTTTGAATATCACTTTCTCAGAATGGGGAAAATGGCTTATGGTAGTTCGTCAAACTAGGGGCGATATTACTCAAGCAGATCTGAAGATACAATTAAAGATAGTCTGTCAGCCAAACCTGAGGCAGCCTTATCGTCGGAAAAATAAAAAAATAATAAAAAAAACCGCCCCACTGAAGAAGAAAGCAGTCAAGACCAATGTGGCACATGAATTTACAAACTACCCTAAAGAGGGGTCTGCAATCTCACAGAAATCAGAGGGCCATTTTTCAATATAATTATCACCTAACAGCATGACAGAAGACTACAGAACCAACTGATACAAGTAACAACAATAACAATAACATCAAGAGAAAATATTTATGTTGTCACTGCCTTGCCTTTGTAGCAATAAGCACCCATGTATTTGGAATGCTCTATGAGCAAGAGCCCGTGAGGAGATAGGTCATCTTAATCATTGCATATACGTAGAATTGAATTGAATACAGAATTTAGGCCAAAGGCCAAGCACTGGGACCTGTGAGGTCATGCAGCGCTGAAGCGGAAATTGACAAGAAAAAGTTTGAAAGGTGTGACAGGAGGAAAACCTCGCAGTTGCACTAAGAATCAACTGTTAGGAGAGGGTGGAAAGTAAGATGGAAAAAAGAGAATATGAAAGGAGGTACAGTAAAAGGAACGAAGGGGGGGGTGCAGATAGGGGCCGAAGGCACGCTGCAAAGAACCTTAAGTAATGCCTACAGTGCCAGTGCACCGCATGAGGTGTACTGACGGCACTATCCCCCTACGGTGGCCATCTTGATCATAAAGACGACGAAGAATATGAATTCGTTGCAGCCTCACCTGAGGGTGGTGTACTTGATCCATTAGTAAGAATTTATTGGGTTTGTAAATATACCATAACAAACATCAAATTGACACGTTCTTGAAACTTTACTGAATTCTGTCAGGAATAAAAAATAACAAATGAAAAAACAATTAATACAAAAATGAAAACTAGCGCGCGAAGAAAACGGTAACAGAAAGTGACAGCATGAGAGAATAATGCTAAATGAAATCAAAATAATTGTAATTTAACAAAAGCGGCAGAAAATGCCATATGGAGAAGCTACAATAAACCGGAAATTCATGCCACAACACTTTTAGGCTAAATAAGCACTGAAATTTAGTAATAATATAATTGTGCACCATTACCAAAATACTTAAGAAATGTGAGTTCAAACTATGTTACACTTCATCACATTTTCCTGATATTTCGGTACTTATGTATAATGTATACATATGTATGTACATACACATTATGTAGTTATTAATATATATATAATATATATATATATACTTAATAATATTTATATATATATATAATACACACTCACACACACACACACACACACAACACACACATATAAATCTATATATATATATAGATATATATATATATATATATATAATATATATATATATATATAATTAATAAAAATATACAAAATCTACACATAATAAATAAAATAATCTCTTCATACGTGACCAGACATCTAAAACAACGCGGCAACAGTGCATTAAAGGATTAATGGCCAAGAATATCAAGTTTCACACACACATTCAAATTCATGATATACTAAATTCTGAGTATGAAAAGGGCTATTATTCACTGGCGTTAGTGGACTTATGCCCGCTAGCATATATAAAAGCCCACGTACATACAGACACATACGCATATGTGGATATAACGTCATAATGGAATATTGACAAAATATCTCATAAATCCTACTGCGACTACTTCGCAGAAAAGAATGTATTAGTAACATGTAAGTTTGGTTGCCTGAAACATCGACAGAGGCATGCGCACACTGACACTCACACACCTGTGATTCATCGTATCCTTGAAAAAAAAATCTAAATAAATCAAAATGAGTTTATTTCACCATAAAAAGACAAAAGCATGTTCGCATTGCAGTGCTATAAAGGCTCCTAACAGTACCGTATGGAGCTCTATAAATCCTCTTGATTACGGAGGAAGAAGAAGAATGAGGAATTTCCACCAAAAAACCAGACTTGCTTTTCGCAAGTATAGTATATGGGGTTTTTAATCTCCTGCAGGGAGGGTATATTGTTGCGAGGGTACACGCAGACACACACGCACACACATTATACATATATATTTTTGTTTGTGAGTAAGAAAACTGATTATATATACATATATATATAATAATGTGTGTCTGCATATAATGTAAGTAAACATTCGTCTTTGGAAAGTATAAATCAAAAC
Organism: Macrobrachium nipponense; assembly: GCF_015104395.2. Taxonomy (NCBI): domain Eukaryota; kingdom Metazoa; phylum Arthropoda; class Malacostraca; order Decapoda; family Palaemonidae; genus Macrobrachium; species Macrobrachium nipponense. The sequence goes on along the minus strand of NC_061088.1, from coordinate 31,041,980 downwards.
ATTGCGTAATAATTATTTATCAGAAAGCTTAATCCCAGTTAAAGAGCAAATAATACAATGTGTTTATTTAAAATCATAATAACTAAGAAAAGTCACAGAAATATAAAACTATATATATATATAATATATTTTA